>NC_056727.1:714231664-714234594 GCF_019279795.1 Protopterus annectens | reverse complement strand
TAATCTTGCTTACTACTGCTTAAAAGTGCTTACTCCCGCTTAACTCCTCAAGGCTTAATTTCTTTGAAAGAAAAGAAAATGGGGAGATAGGAAAGTGGTGAAAAAGGGGGCACAGAGAGGGAAAGACAGTAGGAAAACAAGCTTGGGATGTGCAGGACGGGTGTAGGGAAGGTCCATAGCTGCCCATTTCTTTGAGAGCAACAGCTGTACATATGTTGAAAATTTGGAGTGAAATTTGAAACCTTCCACCCCTGACAGAGGGGTGAGGACATCATAGTTTGTTGTACTGCCAATTAGAACATGCTTATACGTGCATCCAATGGACATGTGTGCGAAATGGGAAGCTATGTATGGGGTGTAATTTTTTTTCGGGTACAGATTGCCCTTTTTTTTTTTTTTTTTTTTTTTTTTTTCAGGGGAGAGTGGTAAGTGAGGTAGAGGAAGTAGGCATATTTGGGGAGGTAAGATGGGTAGGTAAACAGACAACACAAACAAGAGGCATACAGGGATGGAGTATGACACATGGGTTGGGTAAACACAATTGACGGGGATGGATGTTTCGAAATCGCAAGCCCATGAGCCCACAGATGGTAACAGTGGGACTGATAACCCCACACATGGGCAGTCACCACTGGACCTTCACAGACCCGAGGATCACTGTGCTGGGGGCTGCATAGGAGGGGCAGGATCACCCGTGAGTTGCGCCACTCTCGCCTTGAGCTGGCGTAGGGGATCAGCGACTAAACGCTGGATCTCCTTACGCACTACAACCCAGACCCTTCGCAGGGTGACAGGAGGCCCTTCTCTGCCCATGCTTGCAGGGGGCTGAGCCCCATCCCCTGCAGCACTTCCACTCAAAGGTGGCACAGGACCTATGGAGCAGGGTGGCCCGGGCTGGGCACCAGACCTGCTTGTGCCAGGTGCAACTGCCAGCTGAGGTGGGACAGGTGGGTCTGCTGGGACCGGCCTTCCAATAAGTTCTGTGATTAGGTGTTTTTAATTACAACATAGACAACAGCATTCCAAGTTAGTTGTAACAGCATGCAGTAATATTCTCATTAACCCAACACACCAGGGTTACAACAGTTGAACAGCAAGCATAACACATGCATGTATTGAACGACAGTGGACATTCCAACAGCATGCAGGGATGATTGGTGGCAACAGGCCACCAAGATTGTGGTGTTTTAACAGGGGACATGCATCAAAGTATGTGCAGATTTAAATAACAATAGGACATATGTCCCAACAAATGTTATGAGATTACACATACCCATTGAGGTGTGGAATTGCATTGTTTATGCACATGGAGTAGGATGTAAAAATAAACCTCCATTAACATCATATTAGTACTTTAACTGTACACTACATTCCTATTGACTGCAAGTGTATATCCCCTACATGTATTCTTACACTAAGCAACATGCATTTGATTGTGTTATGGGTTTTGCTACTTCATGATATACCTGGCCTATATCTGACATGGTAACTGTCCAGGATGCAGATGTTACTGCTACATACTTGTATTAAATTGACTTGTTTATGTATGTGCACATCTGGATGTGTTCACATGGCTTTTTCACTTGTTTTCTACATAAACCTACTTTTCAGGTAACACACTTAAGTTTCTGGGGAACACCTTGACAGGCTACTTGTGTGACAGATTTACCTATGCATATCAGCCATTTCACAACTGTTTAGGACTGTTGCATACTTCACAGCTACTGGCACTTCCTTCATCCACTTTATATGGGACTGCACTACTGGGGGTTGTCAGCACTTACTACAACAGAGTAACATTTCTTCACTGCAAGGGTTCAACAACATTTCTGAGTAACTGGCACATACACACTGCAAGTATTATACCTTTCTTATTTACATTAAAACTCTTTTCTACAGACTCTCTCTTGTATTTGACATTACACTGCATACAGTAGACATATTCAGGAAATGTTATACCTTTATTGCTAGGTTACAAGACAGTTTTACAGGTTCACTCACATTTTATCTATGACAGTGCATGCAGAGATAGTATTCCAGACATGTTTTTGCTTTATTCATGGGTTACTACACTCTATTCCTGCCTATCTGACTTATGATATGTAACAGTACATGCAGATGATTTAATCAGGGAATGAATGTTTTACACTTCACAGCTACTGCCACTTCCTTCATCCACTTCCTATGGGACTGCACAACTGTGGGTTGCCAGCACCTAATACAACAGTGCTATTTATTATTGCTAGGGTACAACAACATTTCAAAGTAAGTGACACAGACACACTCCAAATTTTATACATTTATTAATTACACTGAAAAATCTTTTCTACAGGCTCTCTCCTTTACTTGTTATTACAGTGCATACGGAAGACATATTCAGGACATATTATACCTTTCTTGATGGGTTACAACACTCTTTTTCAGGCCTGCTCACTTATATGTTATGACAATACATGCATGGATAGTATTCCAGGATTATTTTAGCTTGATTGGTGGGTTAGTATACAGAATTTCTGGCTCACTGATGTTTGTTATATAACAGTACATGCAGAGGATTTAATCAGGACATTTTATTGCTGTATTATTGGGCTTTAACACTTTTCTCATGCTCACTCACATATATCATGTAACAATACATGCAGAATATTTACTAACCTGCCTGGTGGCACAGCCTTAGCAGCCTACCTGCATATGCTTGCTGATTCATAGCACGTGCACCTGCAACTGTGGAGTAAATAAAGGGATATTGAGACATACCTATCCATTATTTAGACTATATTAGCTTATCTTACATACTGCGTTACATGGCTACCTACTTAGTAGTGGGGCATCCCGCATTTGATGGGCCTCCTGGATCCACTGGTTCAGAAGGTCCTGCTTCCACCTCTTCAGGTCTGCATGGTGGTGACGGACCTGCTCACCAGTCCAAG
>NC_056727.1:714151664-714226664 GCF_019279795.1 Protopterus annectens | reverse complement strand
TTCTTATATGTCACTGCTGGTGTAGTTCCTAACTTGGTGGATACTGTTAAATCTGTGCCAAAAAGTTGCCAGTTTTTCTGAATAGTAGACCATAAATTAGCACTGTCCACTGTGAACGTGGTAATGAATCTAGGAATATCTATCGTGTCTACTTTTCTAGAACCTACATCAATCTGACTAGACGCAGTACTTGCAAGTGGTAACATATTCTCCTTGTCTCTCACTTGCAGTAATGGTACATAAAAGTTACTATTCCTTTTTAGAGTAATCTCATCTATAAGTTCGTCAACTAACCCGTTAGGATATCCTCTACTTAAAAACATAGATTTGAGAGTGTTACATTCCACTACAAACTCTTCATCTTTACTTATAATTCTCGCTGCTCTAACAAGCTGTCCTTTCACTACTGCACGCTTTTGTGTGTAAGGATGACAGCTTGTGAAATGTAGTAAAGTGTTGGAGTATAAAGGTTTCCTGTATATCTTAGATGTAAAACAAGACATACTCAATTCTTTAGTTAAAAGAATATCAAGATAGGATATCTCATTACTACTAAAAGTAAAGGTGAATGTTAGAAAATCTGTGGAATTGTTCAAAAACTCAATAAATGAACAAGCGTGTTCTTCACTCCCATTGAAAAGGATAAAGATATCGTCCAGATATCGGGTATAGTGAACTAACTGGTCAGAAAATGAAGGGTTGTTCAAGATGTATAGATGTTCCCATTGGGCCATAACTAAGTTGGCCACACTAGCTCCATATGGTGAGCCCATCCCGACTCCAACCGTCTGCACGTAATAGTTGTCACCAAACATAAAAAAGTTCTTAGGTAGTGTTAAGTCAAGGAGTTCAGCCACTAATGAGATGTCATAACTCTTAGCCGCTCTAGCTCTTAACCTGTCACAAACCCATTCAATAGCTATTTCCTGAGGAATACAGGTATATAGATCTTTAACATCTACTGTGAGCAGATTATAGTGTGGTTCAAACCTTAATTCATTGATTTTAGATAAAAAAGTCCATGAATCTTTACAAATCTGGGACTCAAAAACAACGTACTTCCTTAAGATATGATCAACCACCTTAGCACATGCGTAGGTTGGTGATCCACGACTGTCGATGAGTGGCCGCATGGGGGGATCATTAATGTTCTTGTGTATTTTCGGTATTCCGAATAAATATGGAGTCCTTGGGTATAGTGTGGTCATATAGTTATGCTGCTCTTGGTTAATCCTGCCTTCGATATACATCTCTTCTAGATGGTCTTTAATCACTTTGTAAGCGATATTAATTTCATTTTTAGAACTCAAAATGTACGCTGGAGTGTCTAATACGTACGCCATACGATTAAAATAATCGCTGTTGTCAAAAATTACAACTCCTCCTCCTTTATCTGGTTTGCATATACGCAAGTTGTTCATTTGAAGGGTTCGAATGTTTTCAACTTCTTCCACGTTACTATGTGAGATTCTATTGGTACGATTCTTAATGTGCCTTCTAATGTCAAATTCACACATTAATTCAAATAAAGCTACCAAAGGGTGGAGGGGAGGATTAAAAGTACTAGGAATATGTAACTGATTACTGTCACGTAAGTATGCTCCCCCTCCCATCATTAACTTAAAGTTGAGTTTCCGTGTGAAAATTTTAACATCAATTAAGGCTTTAACTAAATCCATATGATGGTGCGGTACATATGTTAAGCCTTTGGCCATTAAATCAGCCATGTCCGTTGATATGTCAACATTAGAAAAATTATACACTTTAAAATCACCTAAAGAGTTGGTGATAATAGATGGTCCTTGATGTATATTTTCATCACTAAATACAACTTCATCTATTCCAAATAGCAATTCTTGGTTAATAGATGGACTTACACTATATGCTAACGATTGTTCCTCAATGGGTAGGGGTGATTCTTCCGCTATGTGTACTTCGGTCTTGCTCTAAAAATTCCCCTGTCCATTATGGTTATGGTGACTATCAGTGTTATTTTTATTTTGCAATCTTTCACTTCTACGCAATTTGTTGGGTGGCTCAACACTTTCATTATCTTGAAACTCATTGGAATTCGCACCTATATAAGTCTTAGATGTTGACGTACCGTCATGGACATTATTGTTCATAGGTTCATAGGTTCATAGGTTCATACTAGGCTATCTGCCCGAGGGCATTTACAAGCCTAGCCCATCGTTTTGTGGCTTACGCCACCCCTTTAGTATGGGGAACTATACCCATTATTTTGCTGTGCCTCTGTCGAGCAGTGACACTGAGGTAATCCCTGGGGTATATCTGCGATCTCCCATCCATTGGTCAAGATTTCTCTTGAACAAGGCCAGCGAGGTGCTCTGCCTCACATGTACCGGGATTTTGTTCCACAGCATAGGGAGTCTTTGGGTGATGAATCTATCCCTCCAGCACGCCCTATTAATAGCCGTGTCAAGGTTTAAGTCTCCCGCCCTTGTGGCTCTGATGGATCTAGATTTTTTGAGGTGAAGCATATTCATCAAATCTGGGTTTGACATGGCCTTGTATGTTAGGCAAAGGTCACCTCTGAGCAAGTGTTTACTGAATAGAGCTGGAGTTCTTTCAGTCGGGCAGCATAGGACAGATTTTTGAGACCCTTTATCCTTTTGGTGAGGAACTTTTGTGGCCTCCAGCTGCTGCAAGTGTCGGGTCAGATACATTCCGAATGGGGCATTGTACTCAATCATTGGTCTGATGAGTGATGAGTAAAGGGAGACTATGACCTCCCTTGATCTAGATGAGAATCCCTTCATGATAAGGTGGGCAATGTAGAAGGTCTTCCTAACTACTTTAGCTACATGGGTGTCGAATGACAGACTACTATCAACCTGGGTCCCCAGGTCCCTGATAACTTCTTCTGTGCTCAGTGGATTGCCACCTATTTGGTAGCTAGGGTAACCTTGTTTTTCCCGAAGGGTATGACTATGCATTTTTGTCATTTAACTTTAGGCCGTGGCTCTGGCACCAGTTATCCATTTCTGTGAGACCCTTCTGAAGGATATCTGTGTCAGATGTGTTTTCTACTATGGCGCCACGTTTGTGGTCATCTTGAAACTTTGTCAGCCATAACCCTCCTGTGTTTGCTTGTACTTGAAAAGTAGATGCCAAACAAGAGTGGGCCCAGGACTGAGCCCTGTGGGACACCACTTGTGACAGGCTTTGAGTCTGACATGGCGCCAGCAGCTCTGACCCTGTGGGTTCTGTCACTCAGCCAGTTTGCAACCCATCTTGTGATGTATGGGTTGACATTTAAGCTGATGAGTTTTTCAATGATACCCGAATGGGGTATTGTATCGAAGGCCTTAGCCAGATTGAGGTAGGCTGTATGGACTGCCTTTCCTCATCAATGGCTTTGGTGACTGTTTCAAAAAGTCAACCAAGTTTAAAAGGCATGATCTGCCTTTGACAAAGCCAAACTGGGTTGGATCCAAAGTCTGCAAATTCCCTATGTCTTTATTTATGAGGTCCATTATGATCCTCTCCATGGCTTTGCAGATAAGGCTTGTCAAGCTAATGGGCGGTAATTTCCAGGGTCGGTGGAGGCACCGCCTTTGTGAAGTGGTACCACAGTTGCAGTGCGCCACTCCTGGGTAATGCGTATCCAGAGGTAAGACTTTGATTAAACAGCTGTCCTAGCTGTGGGTTTAATTCCTCATTGAGTTCATAGAGCACACAGCCAGGGACACCATCAGGTCCCATGGATGCTGTGTTTTTTGCTTTGGAGAGCAGTTCTCACTTGGGCGCTGGAGATGTTTGGGGGCTGCAATCGTTTGGTATAGATATCTCTCCTTTTGGAAGTTTGCACTGAACCTGTCAGCCAGTATGTTGGCAATGTCTGTAGGATCAGTAATCTTCACATCATTTTGAACTAGCTCTGAGCATATCTGGGAGTTTCCTCCCAGGTTTCTAACATAGCTAAAGAAGGCCTTATGATTGTCTTTTGAGTCTTTAGCTATTCTTCTCTCGAACTTTGCTTTGGATGATTTTTTGAGAGCTCTTAGTTTTTTACTTATAGTGATCAAGGGTGTCTTACCTTTTAAGGATTTTGCTCTATCTTGTAGTAGCTTCCTCCTTTTGTTGTAGAGTTTGTTTATGGCTGGGGTCCACCAGACTGGACGCTTGCCTTTGGTACAAAGAGTCTTTGTTTTGCTTGGGATTGCCTTATCCATGCAGTCCTGCAGGTGCTGGTAGAAGGCATTTGTAAGTGATTCAGCGGCTTGAGTACTGTTTTCCGCCGGCTTGGGGGCCTTAAAGGAGACCACACTAGTCTTTAGAAGTGTGAAGTCGGTTGTCATTAGATAAATTCAAATTGGATCCATTACCACGTGTATAACCCTTCCAAACCTGACCGGGTGGAGGTTTAGGATATGCTGTCCCTTCCTTATACGCCTTAGAGTCCCTGTCAAGCTTCTTAGATTTAATAGCTTGCAGTTTGACCAAGTGTTCATCAATATTACTAAATAATTTACCATATTCAAAGCTATGACTAACAAACTTAACATCAGCTTTGATTTTGTTATCTAATATTGTTGCTTCACCATTCAATTGGCCTATTTGTAATGCATAATGTTTACTCATAAGTTTCAACAGTTCAAAGCCATGTCTATCATACATGCTACAAAGTTCTAAATGAAACTCAGAATTAGGAATAAGGCCTGTGGGATATTGGAAGTGCCTTAAACATTTTGGCACTATTTTCCTTGTTAAACATTCGTTAAAATATACAATTTCAAGTTTCAATTTTTTAATCTTGAACAAAATAGTATCAAGTTCTTTCAAATTGCTGTAAAAGTCAAGATCAATACTGTCATTCTGGATGTTACATGACGTTTTTTCATTGCTGAATGATGGATTATTGTTTATCCAGTTAAAAAAGTTAGGTGCGTTGTTAGTACTTACACTCACCGGTGCTGGCTCATTAGTACTCGCTCCAACTGTTGAAGCCGTTTTGGAAGTTAAATGGCCGGTCTTCCTATTATGCGAAACATTATCTAATTGTTTGTCCCCTGTAGTTGATAAGTTAATGGGAATAGGTTCCATTTGTTGTACGACATATGTACTCGGGTGTCGCAACGCTGGAAAATTAGAGTAATCCAAAAATGAAGCTGGTACTGTTGGTTGTAGTGGTTCGTCGTCGGCTGGAATTCTCCTCTGCCTAGGATGATTAGTGTAACCTAACTCTGCATCACTCAAAACGTACGAAGCAGCAGAGTTCAGCGTGTTGTTTGAATTGATGATGGACCGCTGTTCAGCTCGTACATTCATGTTAACATTGTAGTTAGAACTCGGATTCGCTACCATATCAGTACCAAACATATCATTGGGGACTTCGTTCACATCAGAATCAGTTCCTTGTGGTGTGTCATGTTTGTGAAAAACGGCTTCAGAACCAGATTTAACAGTAGCGGCATTCAATACACTGTTGGGCGTACAAACAGCATTGTTTGCTCGGTTCTCATTAGGAAACATTGTTAGTGAAAAGCACCAACTGTGAAACACAAATAAGCAAGCCTCAGAATAATCCACAAATGCTCGAACACGTCAGTATTGTTCTTAAATCAAACCAGACAGCAACCAAAGCAGTAAATGAAATGCCACGAATGAATAGTCCAAAATAGAGTTTAATTCTTCTTAAAGCTTTAGGTCTGCAACTAGTGGCAAACTTCTTCAGAGTAAACTCAACATCCATTCCTACTAATTTATACATCATCTTAATTGATTAATTAATCCAATTCAACACTCATTACTTTTTTAAAAAGGCAGTAGCTACAAAGTCAATTTAAAACTCAACATTATAGAAGTAACCTATCAACATAATTTAAATATAGTATACTTATGTAAATGAAGCATGTTCTATAGGTTGCCTACTTAGTATGTTAAGTTTAAAGCGATAGATTTCAAAACAACACCAGTATTTCATTTTAACCATCAATTCAAATTTTTTAAATAATGTGATCAAGTGTTGCATAGTGGAATTCAAGCTATATTATATATTACATAATAAATAAATCAATTCAAACAAGTAAATGTATAATTAGTGAATTATGAGTCATAATTTTATTTTTATGGTACTTTGACTTTTATTATTGTGGAAAGGTTATGAATTTTATTTTTGATCTATCATTATTCAGTTGGAATTCATGAAGTTAAATGGTGAATGAACTGTAAGATGTTTAATGTATATAAGTATACTATATTTAAATTATGTTGATAGGTTACTTCTATAATGTTGAGTTTTAAATTGACTTTGCAGCTACTGCCTTTTTAAAAAAGTAATGAGTGTTGAATTGGATTAATTAATCAATTAAGATGATGTATAAATTAGTAGGAATGGATGTTGAGTTTACTCTGAAGAAGTTTGCCACTAGTTGCAGACGAAAAGCGCTTAAGAAGAATTAAACTCTATTTTGGACTATTCATTCGTGGCATTTCATTTACTGCTTTGGTTGACGTGTTCGAGCATTTGTGGATTATTCTGAGGCTTGAATTCTTGAATGTAGTTGGCATAATCTTTCAGTGTCTCTTTGAGGTTCCTCCCACTTCCCCAAACATGTTGAGTGCTTCCATCTCAAACTCAGCCAAGAATGGAGCTGTAGGCAGCAGCACAGACTCTAGATGATGCCTATTGAGGGAAGAGTTGTATACACCCAATGATTTTGGGAATCAGCTGTGATGCACATATCCCCTGAATAGGAGAATACAGATCACAGACTGCATGCTGGGGACTGAGGGTTACCTACTTAATGGTGTAATAAGTAGCGCTAGCTGATTTGGCTGTGTTGACTAAAATGGGCATACATATTTGATAAGTGGGTTGAGTATCCAGCATACTCTGGGGTGTATGCACCTCTATTGGCCAGTGAGCGCCTGTCATAAAACCCAGCAGGCCTGGTAAATAAGTTACTAGCTGGCTGGTGTCCATTTGCTCAGCTTGGATTCACCGGCATCATTCTGTTGTGTGAAAGCTGGATGGAAAACCCGTCAACCTGCCAAACATGAACTAAAGATTGCTACACTCAATGCATGTGTGACGTTGTGAGGTATTGCCAGCTGTATCAGGACAAGTGAGACGGTGCATGTGTGGCATATGCCAACTTGACTGGCAGAAGTTTTGTAAATAATCTTATGTCATTTGGCTGCCTCATTGGTTTGTGCAGGGGCTTGTATTGGAGATGTATCTGTGGAAGTTGCTTATGTTAAAAAAATGCTGCAACAGAATCTTTGAGTTCTGTATATGAACTGTACCAGAGTCGGGGGACTAGATGTGATGTAATTCTATAATCAGCTGAAGGACTGAACTCTGGCAGCAGCAGCAGTTTGTTTGTTTTTGGTTTTGTTTGGAATCTGACATAGAAAAGATCTACATCAGTTATCACAGTTCATTTGTTCAGTTGTTCAGTAATTATACCGTTTAGTAGTATGGAGCATTTTGCTTTGTCTTCTGGAAGTGAGCATCTCAGCAGTATATCTTGCCTTGCAATATTAATTGGGTTAACTAGGAACAGTTTCTCTTTAGTTTAGTTAGGAAAAGTACCGTGATATTAGTTTAGTGTTATTTCTTTTTCTGCATGTGAGATTCTATCCAACTGTTTTATTTTACATTTCCTGTGACTGAAAACTCTGATGTTTATTGTAGCAAAATATTAAATATTTTCCTGTTTTCTATTTTTATTATCCATTATTAAATAATTGTATACCTTTTCATTGCGGCTGGTCTTTTAGTGAATATTTTTAATATCTTGAGAGTACCTGTGCTTATTTCAGTGTCACTGTAGCCACTCCGAAAAGACTTACTGCTTCAGTCACATTCTACCATTCATATCAGTATTAATTTGACACAGTATAATTGGTTACCCCTAGTATGAGTCTTACAGTATTTGGTCAATGGCAGCTGCTCTGTAATCTAGAGAGAAGGGACACAGTTGGTGAATTTGTGTCAGCCTGTCCCATGTGCATATGTATGTGTGTATGAAAAATCAGATATTCAAGTGTGTATGCCATATACTTGGAACTGGAACACAGTGCTCCAAGGTGGATCTTGTTTGGGATCTGGAGACAGAGAGTCCAGTCCCAGTGGAGCATGTTCCCTGTGTGCTCTTGAGGGAAATTGTTTTTAATACAGAGAGCTGCATTTGAAATACTGTGTAAATCCTATCCTGTTTATAGTAACCCCCTCTCACTGGTGTCAGTGGTGAGGACTGAGGCTCCTTGATTACTGGCCTGGGATAAAGAATAGCTGTCACATTAAGTTCCCTAAGAGGACACAGCTTAGAAGTGAATGCCATAATGGTAAGGAGGACGAGGCTGGACATTCTATGTATCCAGAAAACAAAGTGGAAGAGCAGTGCAGCAAAGCCACTTGGCTTGCGATCCAGAGTCTACTACTCAGGTGGAGGACTGGCTAGAAATGGTGTAGGAGAGGCCTCAGAAGACAGTGAGAGAATGTAATCATAATGTCTCATGGCAGTACCTGTGAGAAAGAGTCTAACATAGTTCTTTATATACTCTAAAAGGATTACAGCCAAAGTCTTATGCAGAAGGACTATACAGGGCTTCGGTATAAGGCTGAAGCCTGAAATAGCTTAGCCAAGATTATCACCCATCCAACTGGCATTCCATGCATCGCAAAACAGTGCCATCATTATCATTATCAACCCCTTTTCCCCATTTTCTACATGGGGTCAGGATGTCGTGTCAACTGTCACCATCTCTTTTGATTCTCCTAACTTCTTTCACAGTAATGCATGACTGTCAAAGGACTTGTCTCACACAATCCAGCCATCTCTTTGCTAGACACACTCATTTCTTCTTGCCTTCTTTCTGTCTGCCCCAAATCTTCTTTACCAGATTGTTCTAGGGTGAGCTCCTGTTCATTGTTCATCATAGTCTGTGTCTGGGGCAGTACAGCTTCTGTGAGGTTTTCTTCATTCAGAAGTTGCTTGAAGTATTCCTTCTATCTGCCTTTGATATCCTGCAAACTAGTGAGCAGGTTGTTTCTGGCATCCCTTATGTAGGGTGTCAGATTATCTTCTTTATCTATCTGTCTTTGCCTTGCAACCTGATACAGTTTCTTTGTGCCGTCTGCTCAGTCACTTCCCAGAAGCTGATAAAGTGCCTCTGATGGCTTATTCTTTACTATTGCAACTCTTCTCTTAGTCTCTTTTTTAGCCAAGCAGTGTTTCTTTTTAACCTGGTCATCTTTTCTATCTCCCACTTTTTTCTGCACTCCTTCTTTCTTTAGATGACTTCCTGAAATTATACATTTCACTACCAGCTTTCCTTATGTACCTTATATCCATTCCTTATACTGCCACATATCTGTTTTATAGGCCTCACACATGCTGTTTTGAGGTGCTGCCATTCTTCTTCCTCTCCAAATATTTCCTGTTCTTCTAAAGGTACTAAAGCGCTACATATTTCCTTAATCTTGTGATTTCTCTTCACTCAGCTTCCAGATATTTAGCATACTCTGTGTTGACCTTAGAACCTTCGCTGACCACTGCTTGTCAGATTGCAGCAACCAGTGGTTTGTGTTGTGGGTTGACTGTTTCACTGGGGATGACTTTACAATCACTGGTTGTACCCCAATGTCCTTTCCTTACAAGCAGAAAGTCTACCTAAGTTGCATTTTCGTTACTGTTGTATGTGATCTTGTGACTATCCCTCTCTGTTGTTGAGCAGTGTATTTGCCATCATGAAGCCATGTGCCAGACAGAAGTCTACAATAGTGTCATTTTAATTACAAGACACAAATTAAGCATAATATATGGCCTAGTAGGATATGAGTGTTATAAGGATTTGTAAAGGCCATGCAAGAACAAGGCTTTACTTCCCATTTTTCTTCCTATACTAACAGTGCTATGCCTGAAACATGTGGCCCAAAGAAAACAAATGCTATATTTGGTTGTCCATTCACATCCACCCTCAATCCCAAATTTAGAGATGAGGACAATGAGGTAGTACTACTGGCTCTCTATCTCCATGGATGATGGATCTTTGCTTCCCATGCTGCTAACCAACCATTCCGTGACCATGCCTGGACTGAAATTGTCACAAATGTTAATGCAGTGGGTGGTCAGGACCATAGCTCTGATATGGACCAGGGCTATAAATATGTTAAAAGTTGCCAGCCATAGAGAAATCATGGCACAGGAATGGAGGGCAGCAACTGGTGGTCCATCTACTGAGCCATATCTTACAGAGACAGAGGAGTCCATGGCCTCATGTAAAGCCAGTAGCACATCTAGAGACTCCCACAGTGTGGTGCTGGATGTTGGTGCAGAGCTGGACAGACCCCAGAGAGTTTCAATAGTGGATGCCCCAGGGATGTAGTCCTAGTTCATTGCTTCAATTGCTGTAAATCCTCCTTCCCTTAAAACTTCCCTACTTCTGCCTGACTTATGGTATACAGGTACACTAGAGTCCAACAGGCATGAGCTGATACACAAAGTATGGCCATGGGTATTACTTTTTATCATGTTTTTAGATGTAAATATATCACATACTGGTGTAGTTGTGGTGCTGGCAAATAATTACAGTGTGTATTTTATGCTTTGATGTATCCATGAGTGATTCTTTATCTATCATCAGCACTGTTGGGCTGCCCCATCTGATGTTGAAGGATCTGTAGCCTCTAATAATTGGTGAGGATGAGCTGTTACAGTCAGGGGGTGCAGAATTTATATTTGTCACAAGGATTGTGATAACCAGATCCCAAGCACAGACCATGGACACGGTTTCCATGCCTGCAGGTGCTCAGGATACACAGACATCTGAGCGAGGACAGGAGAGGTTGATGTGGACACCATAGATCAGGAAATATACAAATGCTTGAATATGCCCTTTGCAGTCATGGGCAGGGAGGATGAAACTGAGGGGGGTGGTAATGGTGCTTGATGGAGATATGGTTACCACCTTCCCTGTATATGTGTGCAGAACCATCATGGAGGCATAGGCTATTGCCACTACAGCCATAGCAGAGATGTTGAGGGTGACCCAGGCTGTTTCTACTGAGTGAATATTCCATATGTGTGATTCCTTGGATAGGCTAAATGAGACAGTAGATTGTGCATTGTCTTTTCTGGGTCATCAGGTAGGGACAAGAGGACATCCTCACAGCCAGTCATCAGCTATAGGTATAGATGCTAGCCAACATGGCTGAGGAGGTGCAACAACCTGTTTCCACAGTGCTAGAATTTCTACAGCAGCATCTATTGTGGAAGTGGCTACTCCCAGGAGAAGACAGCCCATGGTTGTGGCTGTCATCCTATTGGCACATCTGCTGTCGGATATAGGTCAAGGTCACATAGCACACCAGCATCTAGCCAGAATTATGGTTCAGAAAAAAACAAAAAAGACAAAAGCAGCACAAGACACTCCAATTTATTGTCATGACACAGGATACGCAGAATCCTACACATGCTTTCACCATGTAGTAATGGTTTCTTCAGAGTTTTGTGGGAAGTTCAATCCATACATTTAAAAAGCTTGACATCACCTATGCTCAGCCAATCATAACATAAAAACGATTAGTAAATACTACAAGCAGACTTCAATGTAAAACCTGTTCCTAAATTCATAAAAATACTGTAAAAAATACATATGTAATATGATATAATGTAATATATGTATAGACATTTTATGTCAAAGTCCTGACAATTTACTATATAAATAAGTAAAAATATATATATTTATATAAATAAATAAGTAAATAAATATAATATGGCATACAATCCTTCCAAAATACTAAAGCATAAGATATATACATATATTTTTGAGTTCTGTGTTTTTTCCCTGGTGGGAGCACCTATTTTCTCAGAATTATGGTTCAGCCAGTGCAACTCCTGTCAAACCAGCTCTCATGGGTTGTGATATTTATAGAAAGCTGTGCCCTCTGACATGTAGGCCATGGACCTGTCCAGTAGGCCAAGCCACAGTACTTCAGCACCTGCTGAAGCTGTGTCCCTGCAGACACCTGCAAACATGTACACAGAAACCCATGCACTCACATCCACACAAACACAGACATGCACACACACACACACACACACACACACACACACACACACACACACATACATGCATACACACATGCACACACACACACACACACACACACACACACACACACACACACACACACACACACACACACACACACACACATCACAGAGCCTCTAGTACATCACACACATCCAGTTACCTGGCTGTTAGAATGCTGTGTACAGCCTTATCCCTCCTAAAATCCAAATATGAAATCTTTGCTTTCCTTCACTTAACAGTTGAAAAATCCAATAAAGATGATCTGGCTTACAGTACATTGTTTAGAGTGGTACCATTTGTCTGGTGTCCTATAGTCTGTTGGCAAACAGATATTTTTACTGGTCTTTCCAATATTACCAATGATGGAATAGTGAGATGTTATACTTTTTCAGGGCTTAAACTGACTGCTTAGTAATTTTTCATCTATTTTTATTCTAGATTTGCAAATAAAAAATTGCTTTTGCTCTTCTCCAGTCACAAAATACCCTCTGTATTTGTATGGACTAGTTAAATATGACTGCATGAGTTTCAGTGTGCCAGATGACACATCATGGCTACTACTTGCGGTGATCCTAACATTTTCAAATTACTTCTCTATAAGGATATAAATTGGTTTTAATTAATATATGTATTTGTTAGTTTATGTGACATTCCAACTACTCTTTCTAGGCCACAGTTTGTTTACTTATTTGTTTACTTGCTTGATTGCTTATGTTTATTTATTTTCTTAATTTTCTTTGATGAAGTAGGTAGCCTGGCTGATCACAAGCAAACTTTTCCAAAAACACAGTCTAGATCAGCTATATATCTATGCAAATGATTCTGAGTTGCAAATCAGGGGTAACACACTGGTTACAAAGAAACACTGTGTTATTATGAATGAAACAGATATACACAGTCACAAAGGAGTTACTATGATAGGCAACATCTATTAGAAGCAATTGTATACCCACATTACTTGCAGTAAATCAGTTATGCATGATACTTAGTGACAGATTCCGTAAAGTTCAAGAAATCCAGCACATTACGCTGATATCAGTGGCAAAATTGTGGATAACAATGAAATATGTAAACATGCCACAGTAAACTCCAAATATCTCACTACACAATGGAGTATGTCAGTAGTAATGGTGCACTATATATTACTCGCAAGTAATCTGTAAGTAATGAAAAATCGCTATCAAAGTGTGATGTTCATTAACAAATTACAGAAAGAAACTCACAGTGAAGCAGCCTGGCAGTCATAAATACATATTTATGACAGAATCTCTCCAGTGAGCTTAAAGACAGATATGGAATATCACCATAAGTAAGTTAATATTAAAATATGCTAGCTGCCAATTACAGATTCTAATGGAATATGGAAACATTCTAATAAAAAATCGAATAAAGGTGAAGAGCAATCACAGCCACATCATCACAGCTAACATTAGCCAACAATGGGTGTAGGGCTTGTGTAGGGAACACAGATAATACACACACTCAAGGAAATTGGGAGATAGAAAAGAGAATGTGGGTTATGGGTGAAGAACAGGGATGCACAAAAGGCATGTTGGAATAGGATAATCTGAGGGAAAGTCAGAGGGGAATGGACAATGTTTTTTTTTTTTGGTGAGAATAGGTCCCAATTTTAATTTTTTTTTTTAAGAATAGAAGGAAAGGTAAAGACAGGGAAAGAGAAGGAGAAGGCCATCACAGCAGGTATACCCATATAACAAATATCACAACAAATGGCAGACAAAGGATGGTAATAAACAGTAAAGACAGGTAAGTTACACAGACAGCACACTGCACAACTAGGGCAATGGAAAGGTATCAAATAGGACGGCGATGCATACCAGCCGTGGTGAAATGCAGAAAAACTTATCTGCCTATATACTATCATTTTATGACATGTTGCAAACTGTATGGCAGTCATACCTGCATGTGTATGACCAATGGTAGATATGTGTTGTACGACAATAAATAAGGATCAGAGTGCACATTGCATAACTGAACACATATCCAAGTAGTCTGTCAGTAGTGCAAGCCAAGCAACATCACAGATGAGAAAATGCAGATTTAGGAATGCTAGATAACTCCAGCAGAGGACAGAACCAAACCACCAACCATGCATTATAAATACAAACAACAGAACACAGTGGCAAACGGCAGTACTGCAGCAAAGTAGCAAAATGGCTGCTAAACACACAAGTAGGTGTACACAACCCAAACAAATGTGTAATGGAATGCATATATGTGACACACATGTGCCTTGTCAAAGGCAAAACACAGGTTTAGATATATATGTATGACCATCAGTGGCCTCAATGGAATGTACATGAAAGCAATATCAGTACACATACACACACCAATGACGTGAGTATGTTTGCACAAATAACAAGTAATCTCCGTGGTATCCCGGAAGTCTCAAAACAACCCACTAAAGTGCAGTGGGTCCCAAAACAAAACAGTGAAATAAACTTCTCTGTGTGGAAGATTTTCAGTGCATATATTTCCAGTTAATCACTGTATATTTATCAGATCAGACAATAGTAGTAGAAGTAGCGAACGTAAACTGGTCTTAAGTCAAAAACAAAACAAAACAAAAAGTAATAATAGAAAATATATAATTGTACGGAATTACTAAGTATTCAAAAGTAATCCAAGCAAGGCAGGCAGTCTGTTTCCAGTCGAAAATCTTTTATTAAGTACACAGACAAGCGATCCAAGTAAAACAAAAATAGAGTAATCATTTCCTCACAAGCTTTCTAAATATATATATATATGGGTCCCCTACTAATTACCGAAACGCCGATTCGCCGACAAAGAAATTACCGACACAAGCGACCGACATAGCGCTTGACCGACACGCTGGAATCCCGACAGCGGAAGACGACAAGGGAATGTGTAGACCTGGTAAGTATGCGATAGTGAGGGATTAGGGATTTAGGGAAGCGGACAGGTAAGTGTGCAATAGTGAGGGATGTAGGGTTAGGGTGTGTGATAGGTGAGTGTGCGGTAGTGTCGAGCTTGGGGTTAGGGGTGAGTAAGTGAGTTAGGGTTAGGGTGCAGGTAGGGAGTAGGTAGTGTCGGAGCTTGGGGTTAGGGGTGGGTAAGTGAGTTAGGGTTAGGGTGCAGGTAGGGAGAGTGTGCGGTAGTGTCGGGCTTGGGGTTAGGGGGTAAGTGAGTTAGGGTTAGGGTGCAGGTAGGTGAAGTGTGCGATAGTGTCGGACCTTAGGGTTAGGGTTTGGGTCAGGGCTAGTGTGTATGCTATGTAGTGTCACGTTCGTGTTGGTGTAATGGTGTTCGTGTTTTGCGTTGTCGGTTTTGTGGTGTCGGTCATCTGGCGTCGGTGAATTTTCCGTCGGGGCATCGTCGTGTCGGTAATTAGTAGTAGACCCATATATATATATATATATATATATATATATATATATATATATTTATCAGGCATGGGAGTGGTTTATTGTGCTGTAAAACAAAGTGTTATTGGTACACATGTTAAATTCACATCCCTTCCCCCATCAGTGTGACATTCGAGCTGGTCCTGCCCTACTTAGTAGCTGTCATAATAATACATAACCCTTATGTACTTTAAATAAAATTATATAATGATGTGGTACCTCTTATTCAACCAAACTATTAAGTAGATTATTAAGTCCATGATTTTATCCAAGACAATATACTACATGGCTGGAAATATATCAACCTTAGTTCATTTCGCAATCAAAAAATATATATAAATATATACATATACATTTTGCATGTAAAAATCAATTTCTATTTTCATAACCTATCGTTAACAAAGATCGCTTTCATCCTTCTAGACTTCTTCAGGTTTAGACCTGATGAAGTCTAGAAGGACGAAAGGAGTCTGCTCCTTGATCTGTTTAAAACTTTCATTTAGTGGCTACAGCTAGGAACTGTAATAGTGTGCATTAGTATAATTGCTTTTTTATTTAAATTACTAAATTGTAAACTGCTTTTTCATACTGAGAGTTGGATTTTCTCTTTGTGAGTGTTCTTTCTATGCTTTTAAAGTGAGGTTTCTGTGTTCTGCTCAGGTGGAATAATCTTGATAGAGGCCTGTTGTGTAGGCTGGAAGTTTTGTTTGTGTTTCTGGCAGCCATTTTCTGCTGATTGTCTTAATTATTATTGAGACTAAGAAGGCCTCCTGACCTTCTGTAGTATGAGTGATTGGGTAATAGCAGGGGCTGAGTAGTAATCTGATCTTCCAACTCTTCCATTCTTACTGCTATATAAACTCTGTGTCTTATAAAGGTTCTGCTTGTATTGTCAGGCTCTGGATTGCATTTCATAAGTGGAAATTCCTTAAGATTCCAAGAGCAGGCTAAGTTATTTCTTACACTTATTTCACTGAATTGCACTTCTGAAATGCTTATAATTGTTATATACAGTTGATCTACTATATTTTGCACTGTTATAAAGCTTTTTTTATTGTTTCACTGCATTTATGTACTGTTTTAAACTGTTTTAACATTACTTAACTGTAAACTGCTTTTTCATACCGAGAGTTGTATTTTCTGTTTGTGAGTGCTCTATCCGAACTTTTCTGTGCATTTTTGTCTGTTAAAAGCATTCTCGAGTCTGCTCCTTGATCTGTTTAAAACTTTCATTTAGTGGCTACAGCTAGGAACTATAATTTTTTCCCACCACCAACCCTACTGTTGTGTGTTCTTATACTTGGTGGCTTTGCAGTTGCCCGCCCATACTGTATATTTAATCTGTGACACTCCTCCCAGGCTAGTGTCATTAGTTCACTCAATCTAATAGAGAACATTTGTGATGGCCAACCCACTCAGATTCTTAACATTGAATTAACTTCTGTTCCAGCTTTCTCCATTTCTACTTTACTGAAAAAAAAAATTCTAAGCTTGCTTCCCCCCTTTCCTGTGGCAGGTCAGATATGAACTTGCTGTGTCTAGGACTGTTTGTGAGCTCCTAAGCCCCCCCCCCACTTAACTGGGGTTAAACTATTCCTGGCGCCATAAAGTCTGTTTTTCAAAATTTCCCTTGCAACTAGCCAGCTTTTTAGTTTTAGCACTCATCTGTTTCTTTGATCTCAGCACTTGTTCAGAACTCATTGTAAGCACTAAATAAGGTACAAATTACTGCAGCACTCAACTTTCCTCACTTGTCTAGAGGAAAACAGTTTTTAGTACTTAATAAATAAGCACCTATTCAGGCATGTCTAAAGGTCAGCTCCTGGTGTTTTCTCCTGTCTACCTGATGAATCTGGGCATCTTGGGACAATGCAGCAATTTCCTCATGTACACAGACAACCCTCTCCTCCTACCCAACACTACGACTTGTGATAGATGCATTTATATAGCCAAACTGGAAGCAAAGCTCTCTTTACCAAAGACTGGCCTAGACAGTCAAGAGGAGAAGGTAAACACTTGCACCGCACCACACTCATCACATAGTCCCTCAAAACCTACACCACCAAAACACACACACAGAACCACAAAACACACACCTACATTCACAGAGGTTCTCAGAACTAATCTGCCCAAACAACAGAGACCTCCAAAGCAGAAATTCAAGCAACCTCCACCCTCCAACACAACCCAAATGACACATAGCCCACATACTCAGTGTGCCACTCAACTACAGCCCATAAGGCACAATGTGCCCAACACTCTAGTCATAGGTGACTCTATAGTCAGGCACACTGATGTTCCACTCACCAGGCTAAACAAGGAAAAAGTTACTGTCGGCTGCCTGTCAGGTGCCAGGATCCGCCACATAACACACACACTCAGGTCACTCCACAACAAGTACAAATATGACTCTGTCATTGTCCATGTTTGTGTGAATGACCTGAGATGTACCTCCCGGGACTACATGAAAAGAGACACGGAGGATCTCTCTGATCTTGTAGCCCAGGCCGGTATGACCCTAGCCCTGAGTAGCATCCTGCCATCACCCAGAATGACACCACAGTACAAGGACAAAATGATTGACTTTAACAATTGGCTAAGCTTCTGGTGTCATTCTAAGGGAATCCAGTGTCTGTCTGCCTGGGATGACATGATCGACAGACCACGCTGCTTTGCCAGAGATGGCCTGCACCTGTTGCCCTTGGGATTCCGGATACTGGCAAAGGCTCTTGCCACCCCTATAGTGCCTTTTTCAGGCAAGGTTCAAATGACAAATTCACCATCATAACAGGTACAAGCAAGCAAAATCTGAGGGTAATGCTACTCAATGCTAGAAGTCTAAACCTCAAAATGCACTCCCTCGAGGCACTCCTTAAAATGGAGAACATTGACATCTGTGCAGTGACAGAGACCTGGTTCAAAGCTCCAGAGAGCACCCCTGCATTACCAGGCTATAATTCATACCACAACTTTCGGCCATCAAACCCGGGCCGAAACACTAAAGGTGGAGGTGTGTCCATATTCATTAAGGATATCCACACCTCCAAGCTAGTTGTTCAGCATAATGCATCCGAGATTATCCAAGTTCAACTAACTCTGGGCAAAACCGCTATCCAGATTGTAGCTTGCTACAGACCCCCCACCATGCCCCAGGATTCCCACTCCTCTTTTCTTGATACACTGGAAAATATTAAGGTACAACCCAACACTCTACTAATGGGTGATTTCAACTACCCTACCATTAACTGGGAAAACTACTCATATACCAACTCTTTTGCTCAATGTTTTCTGGAAATCATCAATTCCAACGCTTTGGATCAACTTATCCACACCCCCACCAGAGGCAGCAATATCCTAGACCTAGTCATTACCAACATGGGTGACTGGTGTTCCACACCAGAAGTCAGCTCCTCATTGGTCAGATCTGACCACAAGCTAATCACCCTAGACATCCACATCCTGCTCCCACCCCCATTAGGAAAACAACCGTAAAAAAGTTCTCCAAAGCCAACTTCACGCTTCTTAAGACAGAAGTGGCAAACTTCATGACACCCATGCAGATGGACAATAGAGGTATGACTGCTGAATCCTACACAAATGCACTTTATAAGCACTTATATGAGTGCATGGATCAAGCTATCCCTAACAGAACCAAGATGCTATCCTCCAAAAAAAGGAAGCCAATCTGGTGGTCTTCTGCCATGAACAAACTCTACAACAGAAGAAAGAAACTTGCAAAAAAGAGTAAAACCCCACAATTGGAGGAACTCCCTGGTCAGCCTCAGTAAAAAGCTGAGATCCCTCATAAAATCCTCCAAAGCTAGTTATGAAAACAAAATTGCCACTGATTCTAAAGACAACCACAAAGCATTCTATAGCTATGTCAAAAATCTCAATGGCAACACTCAGATCTGCTCTGAGTTACAGCACAATGACACTAAATATACAGAACCAACTGATATTGCCAACATCCTGGCAGATAGGTTCAGTGCTAACTTTACACCCCTCTCACCCCCTAACGAGCCCATCTTTATACCGGAAGAATGCAAAGTTCCTGTAATCACAGCTGCACAGGTAAAAACTTCACTCTCCAAAGCCAAGAACACAGCATCCATGGGACCTGACAACATCCCAGGCTGCCTTCTACATGAACTACAGAATGAAATGGCACCCCACCTAAGTACCATGTTCAATCATAGCCTCACATCAGGCTTTGTGCTATTTGAATGGCGCACCATGACAGTTATCCCACTCCACAAATGGGGGCCGCAACAGACCCCTGGAATTACCACCTCATTAGCCTGACGAGCCTCGTCTGCAAGGCCATGGAACGTATCATCATGGAACTCATAAACAAAGACATTGGAGATCTCCAAACCCTGGACACCACACAGTTTGGGTTTGTAAAAGGCAGATCATGTCTCCTAAACCTGATAGACTTCTTTGAAGTAGTCACCAAAGCCATAGATGAGGGAAAGGTGATTCACACAGCCTATCTAGATCTCGCCAAGGGGTTCGACACCATCCCCTACTCTGGAATTATAGATAAACTCACTAAACTATGTATAAATTCCTATGTCACAAGATGGGTTTCCAACTGGCTTACTGAAAGAACCCACACTGTGAAAGTAGCAGACTCCAAATCAGACTTCAGACCAGTGACAAGTGGAGTACCACAGGGTTCAGTCCTGAGTCCTCTCCTGTTTGGTATCTACTTCTCTGAAGTACAGGCTAACACAGAAGGTCTTTGGCTAACTAAATTCGCAGATGACTGCAAATTAGGAGCCATAATTGAAACTCCTAACAATGGGGACATCCTACAAAAGGGCCTCACTGAGACAGATGCCTGGTGTCAAAGACATGGTCTCAAGCTCAATGACAAAAAATGCATTGTCATCCCCTTTGGTAAAAATTCTGTACCGATGAACTACTACATAGAGGGTAGTCTACTTAACACCAAAGGTGTGATAAGAGACCTTGGGACACAGGTGGACAATAGTCTCTCCTTTGATAATCACATCGCCAAAGTGATCAGGAAATCCTTCTAGGTAGCACACCTCATCACAAAAGGTTTCTCATCCAGAAGAGGTCATTGTTCCCCTCTACTCATCACTCATTAGACCCATTATAGAGTACAACACCCCTTTTGGTATGTACTTCACAAGACATCTACAACAACTTCTAAGTTGGGAACTGCTGATTGAGAGCCCAGTGTCTGTTATTCTTAAAGTGTATTAGTTCTGGTTTAAGCACTTGGGCTTCAGGCCAGTTATTTTACATTAAGAAGGTTTGTGGTCTGCACTCTTGTGGGAGAAGAGGCTGGACTCTGCCCTTCTGAGCTGGGAATTTCTGGTTAAAGGTTTATAGTGCCTGAATATTTGAACTGTATCTTACTGAAATTGGTACACCTTGTTTGCTGTAGCATAGACTACATCCAGGCCTGCTGAATCTAGATTTGTTTATATGCTGCTTGTTTGTTTGCTTGTTATTTCCCTGGAACGCTAATTCCACCTAATACGCAGCTTCTCAGTGCTTCTGTGGATCACTAGTGATATCTGCATTGCTTACTGTACTTATTTCCTTGTTTCACTTAAAAGAAAGTTACTGTTTGTTGTTTTTTGCATTTAAGTTACCTGTAACACATTGCACTTAAGTTACCTGGCACTTGCTCACTAAAGCAATTATATGTCTGCACTAAAAATTAAAAGCACTACACCCTCACTCCCCACTGGCCCTGGTTTTCAATTATTAAGGAATTCCCAATATTATTCTAGCATGTCCAAAGGTGAGTTGTCAATCTCCTCTCTGGTCCAGCTGGTGAATCTGGGAATCTTGAGGCAATGTTACAACTGCCTCATGTACATAGACAACCCTCTACACCTCCCAACAAATTCCAACACATGTGAGAGATGCAACCATATAGCCAAACTGGAGGCTAAGCTCTCTCAACTCAGTACTGGCATAACCAGTCAGGAGGAGAAGGAAACCACACTCACTACAATTCCAGTCTCACATAGACCTACCACGACAGCAAACCAAACACATAATCACACCAAAACATACTCAGAGGCTCTAAATAAAGATCTGCCGAAGCAGCAGAGACCTCCAAAGCAGACACCCAAGCAGCCGCTACCCCAAAACAAAACACGTGCAACACATATCTCACAAAGCCAGTGTGCTGAACAGTCACAGCCCTTAAGACTAAACAACACACCTGATACATTTGTAATAGGAGACTCTATCATCAGGTACATTGACGTCCCGCTCACCAGGCTGAACAAGGAGAGGGTCAAGGTGAGCAGCCTGTCGGGCACTAGAATCCGCCACATAACACAAGCACGCAGGTTACTCCAAGGCAAGTACAAATATGACTCAGTCATTGTCCATGCTGGTGTGAATGACCTGAGACGTACCTCCCTGGACTACATGAAAAGAGACATAAAGGAGCTCTCTGAGCATGTAGCCCAGGCCGGTATGACCCTGATCATGAGTAGCATCTTACCCTCACCAAGAATGATGCCACAATATGAAGACAAGATGATCAATTTCAACAATTGGCTTAAGTACTGGTGTCATTCAAAGGGGATCCAATGCCTGTCAGCTTGGGATGATATGCTCAACAAGCCACGATGCTTCGCTAGGGACGGCTTGCACCTGTCACCCCTGGGCTTTTGGATATTGGCAAAGGCTCTAGCTACCCCCATAGTGCCTTTTTTAGGCAAGGCTCAAAAGACAAACCCATCTCCATAGGTATCAAAAGGGATAAGAAACTAAGAGTAATGCTACTCAATGCCAGAAGTCTAAACCTCAAGATGCACGCACTCAAAACTCTCCTTAGCATGGAGAACATCGATAGCTGTGCAGTAACAGAAACCTGGTTCAGGGCTCCTGAGAGCACCCCAGCACTACCAGGTTATATCTCATACCATGCTTTTCGGCCCCAAAACTTTGACCGAACCACAAAAGGAGGGGGAGTATTGATATTCATCAAAGATACCCACACCGCCAGGTTGGTGGCAAAGCATGAGGCATCAGAGACTATCCATGTGCAACTAACAGTGGGTAAAACTGCCTTCCAGTTTATAGCCTGCTACAGACCACCCTCCCAAACCCAGGAACCCCACTCGGCCTTCCTGAGAACACTGGAAAATATGAAGGTCTCTCCAAACACCATTATATTGGGCGACTTCAACTACCCAAACATAGACTGGGAGCATTACTCTAGCTCCAACACCCTAGCCCAAAGGTTCCTAGAATTTATAAACTCAAATGCTATGGAACAACTTGTTACCACTCCCACAAGAGGGGAAAACATACTGGACCTAATCATCACCAACATGGGGACTCTATGCTCTAGACCAGAAGTGTATCCCTCACTGGTAAGATCAGACCATAAACTAATCTCACTGGATATTCACATCCCGATCCCACCCCCTGCTCAGAAAACCACAGTGAAAAACTTCTCTAAAGCAAATTTCACACTCCTCAAAACTGAGGTGGAATCCTTTAATGCCCCCGGGCCTGTGGAAAATACGTCCCAGACCGCAGAATCCTTTATAAACGCATTCTATGAACACCTTCAGGAATGCATGGATCATGTGATCCCAAATAAAACCAAGACCCAATCCTCCAAAGGCAGACGTCCTGTCTGGTGGACCCCAGCCATAAACAAACTATACAATAGAAGGTGGAAGCTATTAAATGATGCAAAATCCCAAAAAGGGAAGGCATCACTGATAAGTATTAGCAAAAAACTACGGGCACACATAAAATTGTCTAAGGCCAGCTTCGAGAGAAAAATTGCACAGGACACTAAGGATAATCACAAGGCTTTCTTTAGTTATGTTAGGAACCTGGGTGGGAATTCCAAGATATGCTCAGAATTAGTCCAAAATGACAAAAAATACACCAAACCCACAGACATTGCCAACATCCTAGCTGAGAGGTTCAGCGCAAACTTCTCCCCCCCTCCCCACCAAAAGGGCAAATATCTATCCCAGCAGAGTGCTGCCCCCCTGACATCTCAGATACTCAGGTAAGAGCCTCCCTCTCCAAAGCAAAAAACACAGCATCAATGAGACCAGACAGTGTCCCGGGCTGCTTCCTACTTGAACTCCAAGAAGAGCTAAACCCAAACATAAAACTACTGTTCAGTCTCAGCCTTACTACAGGATATGTGCCTAAAGAGTGGCGTACAGCAACAGTGGTCCCTCTCCATAAAGGTGGTGCCTCAACGGATCCTGGAAACTATTGCCCCATAAGCCTGACTAGCTTGGTCTGCAAAGCTATGGAAAGGATCATCATGGACCTCATAAATAAAGATATTGGGGACCTACAAACACTGGATCCTACCCAATTTGACTTTGTTAAGGGCAGATCCTGCTTTTTAAACCTGGTTGATTTCTTTGAAACAGTCACCAAGGCCATTGACGAGGGAAAGGTGGTCCACACAGCCTACCTGGACCTCGCAAAAGCCTTCGATACAATACCCCACTCGGGCATTATAGATAAGCTCACCAGCTTAAATATAAACCCCTATGTCACTAGATGGATTGCAAATTGGCTCAAGGAAAGAACCCACATGGTTAGAATTGCTGGAGCCATGTCAGACTCCAAACCAGTTACAAGTGGCGTCCCACAAGGCTCAGTTCTGGACCTCTCTTGTTCGGTATATATTTCTCGGAGGTACAGGCCAACACGGAAGGACTGTGGCTAACCAAGTTCGCAGATGACTGCAAACTGGGCGCCATAATCGACTCTCCAGCCGACACAAGCATCCTCCAAAAGGGCCTCATAGAAACAGACAACTGGTGCCAGAGCCATGGCCTCAAGCTAAATGCCAAAAAGTGTATAGTCATCCCCTTTGGCAAAAACAAAGTGCCCACAAATTACCACATAGGTGGTAATCCATTAAGTACAGAAGACGTAATTAAAGACCTGGGGACCCAAGTTGATAGCAATCTCATTTGACAACCACATGGCCAAAGTGGTTAGAAAAACATTTTATATAGCCCACCTAATCATGAAGGGATTCACATCTAGATCAGGGGACGTCATTGTGCCTCTTTACTCATCCCTCATCAGGCCCATAATTGAGTACAATGCCCCTTTTGGGATGTACCTTACCAGACACCTGCAGCAACTGGAAAGACCCCAAAAGTACCTCACCAAGAGGATCAATGGGCTCAAACAGATGCCATATGCTGCATGGTTAAAGAAACTCCAGCTCTACTCAGTGGCATACCGCCTGTTATTTATTTATTTATTTATTTATTGCAGTTGGTTTACCAGGATAGTCCATTGGGCCACAAGGAACCCGTTTTCAATGGAGTCCTGGGGAGAAAAGCTCCAAAAATACATTTTACATTCTTACAAACATATATTCACACATACATTTAAAGTTTAACAATAGGTAAAAAAGAAAGAAAGCAAAAAATGTAACAGCTAAATACAATGTGCAGAAAGTACATAATAATAATATTTATTAGCTCAGAAATATCCATTTAATACAGAGTAGTTAGGAAAAATTAGTTACTGGAAAGGAAGAGGAGGTTCAGTGACATGATGAAGTGGAGGAAGAAGAGAATATATGGGCTTATCTAATAACTTCTATAGAAATCTGGGTAGATTAAGATGAAGCAGAGCACTGGCGGATGAGAGAAGGAGAAGAGTAGGTTATGTAGGGTGGGAGCAGGAGCATTCCCACTGAGATGCTAGGTGTGTATAGAGAGATTTTTTGAAAGCAGAGTGATTAGAGGTGGTGCGGATGAGTGAAGGAAGGGAGTTCCAGATGCGAGCTAGGTTGAAAGATAGAAGTTTTTTGCCTGGGGATATGTAGGTTTATGGACTTTGAGTAGGTTTTGATTGTTTGATCTCAATACTCTATTGGGTAGATGCATATCAAATGAAGAAAGGGAAGGACAGAGGGAGGGTTGAGAATAAGTTTGTGGGCTAGAGTTAGCTGAGTGTAAGTGAGTTGATTGGGAAGTTCTAGCCATTTTAGTTTCTGGAGGGAGAAACAGTGGTGGGTGGAAGACTTGTGGTTGGTGGCAAATTTTGCAATTTTGTTGTAACAAGAGGAAAGTTGTTTTTTGAGGGAGGATTGCATATTAGTTAGGAGTGGGGCACCATAGAGAAGGGAGGGGATAAGGAAGGATGAAGTGAGTGTTATTTTAGTAGCAGAGGTAAGGTAGGCATTTTGTCTATAAAGCATACCAAGTTTTGGTGGGGTTTTTGATATTTTTTGTAGATGAGAGGTAAATTTAAGTTGGTTGTCTATTTGTACCCCAAGTAGCTTGGTCTCTGTCACCAATTCTAGGGGAGAGTTATTTTGGCTAGTGATTGAAAATGTGTTCAGATTGAGATGAGTAGCTTTAGAAGGAGTAAAAATCATTAGCTTGGTCTTGGAGGCATTAAGAGCTAGGTGATTTTGTAACATCCATTGCTCTGTTGTAGAAAAGGCATCTTGAGTTAGTTTTTGAAGTGTAGAGATAGAGGTGGCTGAGCAGATGATAGTTGAATCATCAGCATATTGGATGATGTTAGAGAATGGGATTGATTTATGGAAGTCATTTATAAATATGTTGAAGAGAACAGGACCTAGAATGGAGCCTTGTGGAACACCTGTGGGGGTACTAAGGAATGAGGAGGTAGTTTTTTTCCATCTTACTGCTTGCTTCCGGTTGGATAGGTAACTAGAGAACCATTGCAAGGAAGAGGAAGAGAGGTTAAGTTCTGAGAGTTTAGTTATGAGCAGGCTATGTGAGATGGTATCGAAGGCTTTGGAGACGTCTAGTAATAAGGTAGAGACAATTAGGCCAAAATCACGAGCTCTATTTACTGTTTCAAGGAAGGAGAGGAGGGCCGTCATTGTGCTGTGGTTAGGTCTAAAGCCATGCTGTGTAGGAGTTATAAGGTGATTTTCTAGGAGATGAGGGAGGAGTTGAAGATGGACACATTTTTCTAGGATTTTGGAAATGGGGGACAGGATGGCTATGGGACGAAAGTTGTTGATGTTGTTATTGTTGCCCCCTTTGTGGAGAGGAATAATATATGCTTGTTTCCATATTTGGGGAACTGTGCATTCTTTTACGGAATGGTTAATTAGGATGCTGATGGGATATGCAAGTGTTTCAGCAGCTACAATAAGAAAGTAGGAAGGTATATTGTCAGGGGTGTTGGTACATGGTTTCAATTTTAGAAGCAGTTTCTTTATAGAGGATGTAGACATGGGATTGAATGAGAGGAAAGTGGAGTTGGGGGAGGGAGAGTTGGAGGGTAGAGGTGCTTGGAGTACACGTTCGGTAGTGGAAGTGGTAGAGGAGTTAGAAGATGGGGAACAGGAAGTAGAAGTGATGAAGGATAGGGTTTGAGGCGGAAGGGTAGGGGGTGTTAGAGGGCATAGTGGAGCTGGAGAATGAAGAGGTCAGTTTTGCAATTGAATCAATAAAAAATGAGTTAAATTGGGTGGCCAGATCTAGTTCAGAGGCATTTGAGTCAGGGGTGGGAGTATCTGGTGTACTAGGATGAAGGAGACTGGAGATCCCTTTCCAGAATTTCTGAGGGTTATTTTTATTTTGGTTTTGGAGTGAAGAAAAATAGTTTCGTCGATCAAAGGTGATGAGTTTTTTTGCTTTATTTCGAAGCATTTTATATTCATTAAGGAGCAGACTTGTTTTGAGTTTCTGGTAGCGTGCCCAGACTTTATCCCTATGTCTCATGGTAGCAAGAGTATGTGTAGAGAGCCAAGGGGCTGATTTAGTCTTTGTTCTCTTTGTCCATAGGGGAGCTTGAGAGTCAAGTAATGTCAAGAAAGTTGTATTAAAGTGTGTCACTGCTATGTCTAGAGGAAGGGTTTTTAGACAGTTCCAGTTAATTGCTTTTAAGGAGTTTACAAAGGTAGTTGGGTTGAAATTCTTTCGGTCACGGATAGTTATATAGTTGTGGGTTTGTTGAAGAACAGTGGGAAGTCGGTTGGTGAAAGTGGGTGTGTGATCACTAAGGGAGTCTGGAAGGGTGCCACTGTTGGAGAAATAGTGAGGGTGGGAGACAAGGATCCAATCCAGTGTACTTCCAGTGGAGAGGTTTTTTGCAGGGCGAGTTACTGAATTGATTAGTTGAGAGAAATTGTATAGGTTAATATTTGAGGAGTTTGTTGGAGATTGAATGCAGGCCCAGTTGATGTTTACATCTCCCATGATTATGGTTTCATTGGTAATGTTACTAGAAATCCAAGAGAGGATATGTTCAAGTGTGGAGATATTGTCCCCTGGGGTATATAAAGGGATGCTAGACAAATGTGTTTGTGATTATTGATTTGTAGTAGAGTAAGGAGAAGTTCAGCATTGTTAAAGTGTGGAGTAGGTTTATTGTAGGGAGTGACTGCTAGGGAGGATGAATATATGAGTGCCACCCCACCACCTTTTTTGAGAGGCCTGTCTTTCCTGATGATGGAGTAGTTTGGGGGAATAATTTCAGAGTCTTTTATATGTGGTTTTAACCAGGTTTCAGATATAGACAGGATGTCAGGTTTATTGTGTATGAGCCAAGCATGGAGGTTTGGGACTTTATTTACTATACTTTGGGAATTGAATGCAGTAAAAGTAAGGATTTATTTGTAGTTGTTGTAGAGGAGGGGCCTGGGTTTGGGTGGATATCACCAGACAAGAGAGTACTAATATGATATAGTATCGAACAGTGTATGCGGGCAGATAGTAAGGTAAAGATATTGGCTTCTGTTGTAGATTGGAGGGATTTGCTAGTAGTTATAAAGATGGGGAGTGTATGGTAGGAGAAGAGTTTGTATTGGAATAAAAGGAGATAGTTGGAGGGATAAAGATAAGGGGAAATAATAGAGTATGATTGAGGGAGAGGTAAGTTCTGATATTTAGTTATGTGAAAGTGTTGGAAGTGTAGGGAAAAAGTGGGTTGGGAGAGATGGATGTAATGGAGTGAAAAGAGGAGAAAGAAAAGAGAAAGGGAGATGAGACAGAGTTTTACAAGCATATTTGGAGGAAAAAGACAGAATAATAGTTGTGAGTAGAGTTGGATGGTATATAAAGGACACTAATTATAGAGCAGCAGGTGAATTTCCTATGTAGTATTAAGTTCTGGAGAGTAGTACTATATGTGGGGGGTGTGGTGTGGTGTGGGTGTGGAAGAGGAGTGTTTAGGCCAGGATAGAAGATGATAGGGGTTTGTAAGAGGGCTAGTTTTGGCGGGAAAAAAAGGGGTGTGTGTCTAGATGTATGTTGCTGATTGGAATAGACTAGCAGTGGGTGTGGTGTATGGAGGTATATAGGTAGATGTGCTGGGGGTGGGTGGGAATTGGGGGCAGGGTAGGGCAGGGTTAGTTACAGATAAAATACACTTAACAACTACTACTGTATAAAATATGGAGGTATGACTAAAACAGGCAAGTTCCACTGTTATTCACAGGAAACAACATGAAAATCTATCATGCACTATACAATTTAACATTGTTCAGTGGGCAGCAATAGGCACAATAGAAGAAAATAAGCATGTGCAGGAGGAGTAGGTGAACGCCTCAGTGCAATAGTGAACCTTCCCAGCCTTTCAGTACAACAAACCTTTTAACAGGAGAACTACAGCGACTGGATTATCCTAACCACATGCGAGAGGCTAGCGAACCAGGTGGGTTAGCGTCGCTAACAAACAAACACAGGTAAACCTCACACTACAACAGTGAAACTTTCCCAGCCCTGCAATACAATAAACGTATTCACAAGAAGCAAGTGGGCTATCGTCGCTAACAAAAACAAACATAAGGTAAACCTCTCAATACAACAGTGAAACTTTCCCAGCCCTACAATACAATAACGTATTCACAAGAGAACTACAGTGACTGGAGTGACCTAACCACATGCGAGGGCTAGCGTACCATCTGGGCTAGCGTCGTTTAACAACAAACACAAGGTAAGCCCCTCAATATAATAGTAATTTTCCCAGCCTTCCAGTACAAAAACGTATTCACAGGAAACCTACAGCAACCAGACTAACCACATAGTTCAGAGGTGATCTGTGCCTGACGTATAAAGCCATGTCCAACCCGGAATTAATGGACATGCTGCACCTCAGAAAATCCAAATCCCATCGAGCTATGCGCTCGAGAGACTTGAACCTCAGCACTGAAATAAATAGGACATGCTTGAGGGACAGATTCATAACCCAGAGGCTCCCTTCACTCTGGAATAAAATCCCAGTCCAGGTTAGGCAGAGTCCCTCATTGACTCTCTTCAAGAGGAATCTTGATGAGTGGATGGGAGATCGTAGGTTTACCCTGGGTATCACTTCTGTGTCACTGTTAGGCACAGTATACTAACCTCGAAAAAGGGTATAGCAAAATAAATTTAAAATGGGTGGCGAAAGTCAAACACATTCTGGCTAAGCTTATAAATGCCCTAGAGCAGATAGCCTAGTATGAAGCTATGAACCTATGAACCTATATCTTGTAACTATGAAGGTGGAAGAAAGGTGGACAGCCTGGGCCCACATTAAGGAAGACAATGATAAAGCAGGACAACTTCATGTTACACATTGTAAATGCTCAACCCATTTCTCTGCTATTACATAATATACCTTTTGCTCCTTTCTATCCATCAGAAGCCCCCACAAAAATACTTAATTTTCCTACTGAATCCTACTAAACACCAACTAATTTCTCTTTTCATCCTATGTTAAATTGCATTCTATCTTAACAGTTACATATTCATTACATCTTCTCCACTATAATCAACTCCTGAACTGTATGCTTACCCTGGAGTTCACAATCTGTAGTATACATTAAACATGAGTCCTGGCTAGCATTTCTGATGGCCTGTGCTTGACTTAAATTAACATTTTGATATTATAATATTACCTTTATCTACAATGTAGAATTCTTATGCAATTTATATTTTATTCTGAATTATTTTCTGTGATTGTACAACTTTCATCTATATTTTATTTGTAAATGTAATGTGTGTTTACTATTTGTAAAATGTTTTTCTCTGTTATTTAAAGCTGGAGCTTTTCTCCCCGGGCCTCCACTGAAAATGGGCTTTCATTGGCCCAGTGGACTTTCCCAGTAATAAAATGCCAATAAATAAATAACTAAAATAAATGCATGGGTACACCGCACATGGTGCTGGGGAAACCAGCCCAAAATATATTTAAGCAAATGGCAAATGTATGTCACATGTGCAGACTGCATCACTGATGTTCAGCAAACTGGGCATGTAAAACTGACATACACAGTAATGTGCAATCATGTAACATCAACAGGCATAGGTAAGCAAGCTAAGAACTTCAATCACATATACATATACTGTCATGCCAATGTATAATAAACAACTGCAGGTGTATGTCATGTAACCTGCTCATTACTAAGCAGAGGACACTCCTGTGAGCATAATTACAGCACATCAACAATAACTCATAGGTTCATAGGTAGATACTAGGCTATCTGCCCTAGGGCATTTATAAGCCTAGCCAGAGTGTATTTGGCTTCCGCCTCCCTATTAGATTAGCCTACTGTGCCTCTGTAAACTCAGTGAATGCTCACAAGTTAAACATACAATGGTGTTTCAGTATGGATCAGACTATGTGCAAAGACATGTATAATTATCAGTTAATGTGCACGTATATTGCCGGAAGGTGTGAACTTATATGAATAAGGAATGGATATGGAAATGTAACATACAGCAATCACGGCATTCTGTACTGTTACTGAATAAATTATCCTTAACATGGTGTATACATTAATGTTAATTTGATGTTCAATACAGTCAGAAAAACCGTGCTCATATGTATGGCATACCTTTATATGACCCCACATGGCATCAGAATTGCCAACACATGGCACACAACAATGCATCATTCCAGTGGGCAGCATGACAACTGTCATCTAAAACACATAAATAATGACGTCCTTCTGTTGCACATACATGATATGGCAATACACAATTCCAAGCCATACCACAGTGGTAGCGCTCGACTATGGACAAGATGTGTCGACTGTCAGTTTCCCTCAGTAAAGCACATGTTTACAGGGTAATTATTGCAGCACTAGCTGCAGGTTAACTGCCACAGTACATGGACAGCTGAATGTGGGAGGAAAGTGCAATGTGCTAATGTGTGTCAGGCACACATTGAAACATAATTAAATGTCACACAATGACATTGATTTATTTATTTGCATTTATTTTCCAGGGCAGAGCACCAATCTCCCAGGACCTTTTTCAGACTCAGCCTGGGAGCAGTGTCGGTTTAAGTGACTTACTCACAGTCACACACTTAGGCAATGGAAGTTGAGGGAATCTTGCACCGCTCAACCTCAGGAAACAGCTCTTTAACAGCCCCTTAATTCTTTAAACCAACTGCCAGACTCTAATCCAACTGCCAGATGATATCTGTGTTGTATGTTTGCACATGTAACACACAAGTATAGCAGCTACATGTTATGCATGCATAAGACTGCATATACACAACAATCATATAGCAAACAGAATGTTGGCAGCATAACACAATTGGAACACACAGACTATACTTATGAACCTGAGGGACTGCCTGATGGAGATAAACATCATGAATGCTATATCAGGCTATCTCCCTGAATGAGTCATGTATAGCCCATGCCACATCCTGGAATAAAATTCCCAATCATGTCCATCGACTGTGTTCAAAAGACATCAGTCACAACCACCTAGATCCCCTCCCAATAATTGTCTCTCTCTTGATCCTGGAGTCATCTCCTTCAGGGTGCAGCAGGCATAATGGCTCATGCAGGAGCAGGTCCAGCTTCCTCATCATCATCCTTGCCATTTCCATGGTCTTCGTCATCTGAGGATTCTGGCAGTGGCCTGGCATGTGCTTGTTGTCTATGTTTGATTGGTGATTGTTCATGGGTTCCATGCTCTGTCAAGATGAATTGCAACATAGAACAGATATTACATATGCATACCTGATACAAACTGTCTGCATAACATACCCCTCCATGACACAAGGAAGAGGCAGAGAAAAGTCCTCATGAAATGTAAACTATATTATGATCTTTGTCCAGTGTACCACCATATGTGATGTATGTCAGTAATTAAAACCATAACAATGAGAAACAATTGTCTATCACAGCTCACATTCCCATGAAGATCATAGCTGTCCTTAAAATGAAACTGATGTGCACATCTGCAATCTAACATACATTTATGAAGTCTGCAGATACAAATATGAGACTTAAGGTGTAGGAGCAATCATTGAAGCTCTTATTTAAAACATGGTTCATTTTGAAATAGTGCAAACAGTAAAAAGTAGCACAATTATAAGCAACACAATTGCTCTAAATGTACATACCTTTCCTACATCACTTTATCTACAGTTATGGACATGTCCAATAACAGAACATGGCAGGGAAAATGTATCCATCACCAGTGTCAACAGTTCACTCAAGGTCATGCAATGGCATGCATAATACAGCTTACTAATGGAAATTATGACATGACCTGAACATTTGTTTATTGGCCAGCATGAAGCATGGCAAACATAAGTAAAGCAAGCACATGTGACATATCCTGACATTTGCATGGAATCATGCCTGTCCCTTATGCCACATTACCATAACTAGGATTTGACAAAATAAAAGCTTGTAAACATTAAGATGACATTATTATTGGGTCATGCGCTGTTTAATAATGTTATCTGCCTCAGTACACTGTCTGGCTGAGTGTCTGACAGCTTGTCATTATTTCTATTCTCTTTTCCTTGCATGCGTTCCCTGAGCAGTTATGTCTGTGTGTGAATGTAAATTGTAGTATCTGCATGTAATGATGCACATGAACAGCCACCAAGTAACATGGTTAAAATGAAGACAAAGTGAGATGACAATACTGTGGAAAATATGCAAGCCATATGACAAAAATATGTGTCAGTCAGCATGATATTTGGATGACACCACATCAATGTAGAGAATACAGTAGTAACAAATACTTATAATGTTCAGTCATAAACAGTCACAGCCTGTGAAACATGAGAATCTAGTACATGTTGTAGAAACAGGCTTCTATTTCTACAACTGTACACATGACCTACCTACAAGCCATAGCCTTCAAAATGCAAACATCCTGATGATGCTAGCTGATTATGACATGTTTCAAAGAAATGCCTGTCTGTACAAGAATCCACAAACACAGAATACAAGCATGTTGTGACAACAGCAGCAAAGGTGTTGTGAGCAGATGCAAAGCCAATGCTTGAACTGAAGGATGCACCACACAGTTTGCCAATGACAGTGTGAATGCTGACAGCGCAGACATCTATTCTATATGTGAATAGGCAGGCTATGTACAACAAATCAGACACTGGGAAACACAGACACACATATAAATGCATTATAATCAACAATAAAAGCATTAACAATTTTTATGTAAAATGCCTACCTTAACATATGTGTGACAGATACACAAACCTGACTGTCGTTTATGAAACATTTTATTGAGCTTACTGTGATGGATTTGAATTCTTCTAAGACTTTCAGCCTTGCTGGATGGATTCTGCTGAAATCAAAGTCTGGTTATAGTTGCATTCACAGTCTGTTGCATACAGAAACTTGCAGAATATACACTGATGAGATAATATACTTTGCAGCATCAAGTTAGAGCAGTAACAAATAACTTTTTATAATAAACCAAATGGACTAAAGTAGCAGCTTAAAGTATGTTCCACTTTCTTCTCATATAGTACAGATGATGTGAAAGATATAACATTTACCTCGAGACAAATGTGTCTCTACCAATACCCCTAACATAACTGGTTTCATACAGCTCTTTATATACAATTTTAGTCATGCACATGCATATACATTTCCTCTTGGTATTCTATTTTGGAGAATTGTTCATCCTGTAGAAACAGTACTGATTGTTGCAGATGCTGATGCAAATGCTAACTTAATAATATTATTTTTAAGTTTCCTTGTTTAACAATGTCTTGTCACATTTTTGCTGAATTTATAAGAGGCCAGCTTTTCTGACAGTGTGAACATCCTGTATTCTATTTAGATCTTTGTATAAGAACATCTGTTCTTGTGCCAATGCGGATAAACATGTTCTGTTGTCCATGCAGAAAAACATGTTTTTAAGGAAACACATTGTCACACTGTCATTGTCCATTCTTTAAAAGCAGATTTTGCATTTTTGCTCTTGCATACATCCTGTTTTTAAGTCTGTAAGGGAAAATGTCCATTCAGCAGATTCCTTATTTTCCAAGCCATGGTCATTTAGTATGGATGCTGATCACATATTACTAAACTCTGTTTCTGCATTTAAGCAAGCTTTATTTTATACCTTATTTATATTACATATTTGTAACAAAATTACTTTCAACCTTAAAACCATGTTGAGCATAATCTTACAATTCCTTCTTTTTATTTTAATGTACTCAAAACACTTTATACTGATATGTATTTTTGATAAGAAACAAAACCTTAGTCTTCTTTTGATACAAGTCAACATGCAATTTTACATAGTTAATACAATGATATTAAGTATTACTGCCAACACTTAATGTATTTAAAACTTTTTCTTTTGCAGACCATTCTGTGAAAATATTTTGTCAATTATAAGCTGTGTCTGCTTTAGTTTAACTTGATTAATTTATTCTTTTGCAAACACAGAATTTAATTTATGACTTAGAACTGTTTCATTAATTCTTTGCAACTGCTGAATTAACTATAAGAGACAAGAACCATGTGCTACTGCAAGCATTTATACACTGCTGAAAATATACAGTTTCAATGACATTTTTAACCATCACATTGTGTTTATGTCTCTGAACTGCCCATTAACACCTTGGTAAAATACTGAACTGGGCTTAGATAATAAATATTTTAAAGCAATTATTTTAGTATATTTACACTAAAGAATGTTACTTACATATTAGTCTATTAGCTGTATGAGTACAATATTTTAATATAATTTTCCTCTAACTCAGGTAAAATCAGTGATATTACAACTTGACAAATTACTTTTGAACTTATTACAATATATCCTGTACAGTATGTATTTACACAGACTGTTTGCTATTTATGCATTTCATTCTAGTAGGTACTCTGGACCCATTTTTTATATGGTTTTTCACACATATTCATTACTAGACATTTATTTCATTTGAACTGAATTCTTCTGCATTTGTACATACAAAAAATATAATTTGTACTGAATTATTCTGCATTTGTACATACAAAGACTATAAAGTACATTTAGTCTAATCTTACAAATTTAATAACATCAATATTAAGCAAAATCTTGGAAAATGTTTATGTCTCTTTAAAAATATCTAGTGGAACTGGCACCAAAGGCATATGTCCTGTTATTTAAACTACATACTCAACAATTAAAAATATTCATGCTTTTTTATACCAACATTGTTTTGCCAAAAACATATTAAAAATAGTGACCAATCTTGTTCAATTTTTTACATATCTTTACTTTCTCTTGTATAGCTGTAAAAAAGCAATTTTAAGTCATCTCTTGTTTTTTAAACCATCTCTTGTATAGCTTTACAGTTTAACAAGTTGTAAATACAATTTAATACTAAACAATACAATAATAACTAGCATAAAATATCTTGGACTTTCAGATTTAATCTGTTTACCAGTGTTTCTTATGCACTAATACCTGTATCCCCCCAAAAAAAGAGTATTGTCACGAAGGAATGAGATATTTCTTCCTGTAGCTTTATTTTAGACCCTTGTGCAGTACTGCTTATACAGTCAGTGTAAAACTGAGAAAGTGCCCCTCCCCCTGTAGTATACTACAGTATTGTTTATTTGCTTTAGAATGTACACCAGCTCAATACTTTGGCCACACATCTGCTCCACTAAGTTACCAAACTATAGACCCCTGTCTGATTTGATCATTTTTATAAAGCTTTTGCTGTTTATTACCACTAGTAGGTATTTACACCCTCCTGCACAATTGATTTGAACTGTATGTATACTATAGCCCATTTGCTGGCTGTACTTGATGCAACTGTTTTTTTTTCTTTTAACATTTACTTGCAAACAGATTATCAGTGACATATATGCACAATTGTGGCATTTTATTACAATTACCAAATAGTGTTGCCTGTAAACATTTTAGCAATTATGCTTTAATAACAATGATGCTTTAGAAAAACTCAAGCTACTTGTCTGGCAATCAGTCTTGTTGTTTATCTTATCTTTCCAACATTTCCTGTAGCTATTCATTCAGTCTAGGAAGGTCTGAGCTCACAAACTATACTCTATAAACTATAGTTAATTCTTTTGGCATTTTTCCTTTAATTTGATTGTGAGTTGCATAACTATTCTTTTGGCATTTTTCCTTTAATTTGATTGTGAGTTGCATAACTATGCATTTATACTACTGTCAAAGGAAAAAAACGTCAAAGACCAATACACGTAAGGTTCAGGTTAAGGCACTTTTAATTCTTGCGGCAAGGAGACAAAAACATGCATGCAAAAATACAGAGTTTGTCTGATTAGTAACAGGAAGTGAAGCCATTCTTATATTGTTTTACAAGACATTGTCTTCTAAAGCTGACGCAATCAAATACAAGCCTACAATATTGTTTTTCACAGTGGATATTGTTCATGATTTTCTGCTGCCATGACATTACATTACTAGATTTGCGAGAAACTTTTTGAAAAAAACATCATGGCCTTGGAGACCACTGGCTAGTTAAAATTATTTCTACAGTGCTGTGTTACATTTCAAGGCACTCTGCTAATTCAAGTGCAAAGCAAACACAGATTATAGTTCATATTCTTCAAGCAGTCTTTGTTATACTTATCTATCCTTCCTGCAGCTGTGTATGTTCTCATAGCACAAACAGAGCTAATTGTCTAAGTTTAATAACATTATAGAAACGGTATTGTTCTAGTCATTATTTTCCTAACCCAGCAGAAAATCATCTGCTTCTCAGTAAATTTCCAAAAGCATAAACAAGATTTTAGCTGTGCTGACAAAATACAAGGTCAGAAAGCATGGTCAGAAAGCATTCGCAGTTTATATGGATTTATGCAGCATGAAATAGAATAAATGTGTTAACCCTTTTGGGCTTTTAAAAGCACTAATACACACATTAATACATATTTTTCTAACATTTCCCCCTATTAATACTTTTATTCTACTTTCAAAAGCATAAACAGTTTGTTTCTTCTTCTAACCTCTTCCACTCAGGATTTGCAGTTAAGAGAGTCATTCAGTTTAACTTATGAAAGCATTTCAGTCTTTAACAGTTCTTCAAACTCAGTACTTCGATATAAGGTTTCAGAAACCGACATGTCTATAAAGTCTTTGATCAATCTTTTCATGCAGGGGATGCCACAACAAACACATACTCCTAACAGGAGCATACCTACACAAATGGCAATCAAGATGTTCATTATGATGGTACCCCACCCCCCAAACCATTTCTGGAAAAAGTCCGTCAGTGGGTTTGGGCCTGGTTTGATCAGGGCCAACACTTGCTGAATCACCTAAAGATGGTTGTCTATCTTGTGTTGGTTGTCAGGAATGTATGAACAGCAGTCTTCTTGGATTAAAGCGCACGTACCACCTCTCGCCACTAGGGTGAAGTCAAGAGCCATGCGGTTTTGAAGCACCACAGTTCTCATAGCATTCAGTTCATCAGTTACTAATTCGAGAGCAGAAAAAGTTGCATTGCTCATTACTTTGAGAAGTTTAGACAGTTTTCTCAGCTTCCAAATCAATTTCACTGCTCTATATTCCTGTAATATGCCTGCCCACGATATAACAGTATCACTCAAGTCCATATGTGTCAGTTTATCGCCCATGGAATGATGGTTTCTCCAGCCCGCTTTGATTTGTCCCACTGGATTCTTAGGTTTCTTGACAGGTTTCTTGGTGACCTCTCATGCATTTTGAATTTTACCTCGAGGCAAAACTGCAGTGTGTCGTATGGCCGGAACCAGGTAACCCAAAAAACAATGCCGGACCAATTCTCAGGTAACCATTTATATGCCTTTTTGCCACACATAAAATAACAATCCTCTACCTTAGTAGTAACCTTGCTATTAACATATACTTGCCCTGCATGAAACATTTTCCTATCAATTATAGACAGTTGCTTAAAAAGAACATCATTATGTTGTACTTCATTAATTGTTTTATGCATCAATTCAAAAAATTAATCATAGTCTGTATTACAATAAGAACCTGCATTATTTGCTTTTGTGTAACATTTGTAAGGAACTGTCATATGGCAATTGCTCCAACCCACCTGAACAGTATCATTTTTGTAAAAAGACACATTTACCTTCTGTGGAACAGACAAGTGCAATGCCATTTTATCTTGTGATTTAACAGTTGTGGTGTCATAAATTAAGTTTTCCCAGGTCTCATTGACCCCTAGGGGGACTGCAGTCATTAATATTCCCCCGTATGCTGTCGGTAAAGCTGTACAGATCCAACAATTCAAAACATTAAAAGTCTCAGCAAACACATATTTAATTGCTTGGTAAGTGTTAAAGTTCGGGTGCCAGTCTATGAGTAACACATCACATTTATTCAGTTCAGCTTGTGTGGCTGGAAAAAGGAAAGGCCACAACAAAAAGATTAGTGTCACCAGTATAGTTAACAGGATGATCATGCAATACTTCTGTGGTTGTTCTGCATTCCTGTTTGCTCTGGATTTTGTCATTTTTATTCTTGTTGTGTAACAGTAACAAGATTTTTGTCCAGTTCAAAGTTTTTCACCAGTTTGCAGTGTGTCAGGTGAATCCAGGATGATCGCTCTGCAATCTTGACTGTGGTGGGTGTTGACAGTAGCACCTGGAATGGGCCTTCCCACTTTGGTGTCATCCAGTTCTTCTTTTTGATGACCTTCACCCAGACCCATGTGCCTGGGACTACTGCTGCTTCCGATGGTCTGGTTTGTTCTTTATCTGAAAAAGAATTTAACTGCAACAGATGTTTAGAATTCAACAATCTTCTCATATACTCAGCAAGTGTACAGTCGGCTTCCTGGTCTGCGGGCATGAGAGGTTTCCACTGAGGTACATAATATGCTCGTCCAAATAACTTCTCAAAATGAGTCAATCCCTTTGCATTCGGAACAGTTCTCATGCTCAACAGTGCCAGGGGCAGACAGTACACCCAATTTCTATGTGTTTCCTCTGTAAGCTTCCTTAACTTATTCTTCAATGTTCCATTGTGTCTCTCTACCAATCCTGCAGATTGAGGGTGATACGCACAATGATTTTTTAAAGAAATCCCAAAATACCTGCTCAGCTGTTGTAGGGTTTGGTTTACAAAATGTGTGCCATTGTCACTGTAGATCCTTTCCGGTATGCCAAATCTAGGAATGATTTCTTTAACAAGGGTTTTTGCAACAGTAGCTGTGTCTGGATTTTTGGTCGGAAAAGCTTCCACCCATTTGGAAAACATATCTACAATGACAAGACAATACTTCTTATTTTCGCATTTGTTCAGTTCTATGAAATCCATACAGATAGTATGGAATGGATACGGTGGTGTAGGGAAACTCCCTTGCTTGGGCTTTAATGCCCCTTGTGCATGATGTTTATTACAAACGTGACATGACGAACAAAAATTTTTAGTGTAGTTTATGAATCCATATGTTGTGAACACTCGGTTCACTAACTGTAGCATCCCCCCTGCTGAGACATGGCACTGACCATGGCTCAACAAAGCCGCATATCTAAACAAGTTAGATCGCAATATCGGATTTCCCTCTTTGGAGATGTACAGCCCTTTCTCGAGAATTGCTCCTCGTTTTATCCATCTCTGTTTCTCAACTTGCGTAGTAAGTGTCTGCATTGTTTTCAACATTTCTAAGTCTAAAATCTCAGAAGGTTGTAATTCCTCATTCAAAAGAAATACTTCTGAAGCTGCCTGCTTTGCAGCTGTATCAGCTCTCACATTACCTTTTGAAATTCTATCCTGTTGCTTGGCATGAGCTATGCATTTACAAATAGCTACTTTCTGAGGTAACTGAATAGATTCTAAAAGCTCTAAAATAAACTGTGCATGATTGATTGGTTTGCCAGTAGATGTTATCATTCCTCGATTTTTCCACTGTTGCACAAAAACATGTACAGTAGAAAAAGTGTACTGGCTATCAGTAAAAATGTTCACACATTTACCCTTTGCTAAGGTACATGCCCGTGTCAAGGCAATCAGTTCTGCTGCTTGTGCAGATAAATTGTGTGGTAAAGATTTTGCTTCTACAATTTCAGTATCAGAAACTACTGCATATCCTACTAGGTTCTGTCCTGTGGGACCCCTTTTGCATGAGCCATCCACGTAGTATGTCACCTTGGCATCATCCAAGGGAACATCCGTGAGATCTTTTCTAGGCAGTGTCTTTTGCTCAATCTCCTGCAGGCAGCTGTGCGGTGTGCCATCTGCAGGATTTGGGAGCAAGGTAGACGGATTCAAAGTCATGCATCATTCAATTGTCATATGAGGTTGGCTCAACAATATAGTCATACAGGAAAGATGCCTAGCAGGAGAAAGATATGCTACTTTTTCTTGCAGTAAAATAGTAGCGACTGCATGAGACACTCTCAATGTGAGAGGGTGGAACAACACTACTGAGGCCGAAGCCTGCACTGCCATTGCAGCTGTGACTACTGGTTGTACACAGTGGGGTAAAGACCGTGCCACTGGGTCCAGTTGTGATGAATAGTAAGCGATGGGGCATTGCTTGTCCCCATGCTGTTGTGTTAGCACTGATGTCATATAACCTTGCTTACAATCTACTGTTTGGAAAAAATGTTTATGATAGTTTGGTAATCCTAGAACTAATGAGGATGCTATCAACTGTTTCAATTTGCAGAAAGCAGATTCTGCTTCTGGTGTCCATTGTAATAAATCTTGTGCTGCCATAGGCTTTTTGTATATCAAGTTAGTCAGAGGTGCAGATTCCAAGGTACAGTTTGGAATCCTGCTCCGACAAAAATTGGTCGTACCCAGGAAGGACATCATTTCCTTCTTGGTAGTAGGTTTTGGTGCCTGTAAAATTGCTATTTTTCTGTCCTCATCTAATGTTCTGCCCTCTTTGGATATTACATATCCTAGGTATTTAACTTGTTTTCTCCAAAGCTGCAATTTGTTTTTATTTACTTTATGTCCTTGAGTGGCTAAAAATTGTAATAACACTATGGTATCTTCTTTGCAATCTTGCTGGGTGGGGGCTGCCAGCAGGATGTCATCAACATAAAGTAAAATCTGACTGCCTCTCGATGGGGTAAATCCCGCCAAGTTGCTTGCCATCTCTTGTGAGAATATTGTCGGACTTTCACAATATCCCTGTGGTAGTCACGTGTATGTGTACCTTTTCCCCTGAAATGTGAATGCAAACCAATGTTGGCTGTCAGGGTGTATTGGTATTGAAAAGAATGCATTGCTGATGTCTACCACAGAAAAATATTTCTGTTGAGGTTTTAAATCATTCAACAGGGTGTGCGGATCTGGCACCGTAGGTGCCCTCGGTATTACTGCGTCATTTACAGCTTGTAAATCTTGGACCATACACCATTCTCCATTTGCTTTCCTAACAGGAAATAAGGGTGTGTTACGTGATGAATCAGGAGATTCCACCAGTACCCCTTCCTTAAGTAAAGCTGCTATAATAGCTTTGATTCCTACCTCCGTATCTTTTCTCAAGTGATACTGTCTCTTTTGTGGTCTAAATGCTGACTTTGGCGTGATAATAACTGGTCCTGCTGTACGAATAAGTCCTACATCTGATTTGCCTGTTGACCAGAGAGTTTCTGGTATGCTTTGTAAGGCATCTTCTTCCTCTTTTAATAAGAGTGTTAATCAGCTGTCCTCGCTAGACTGCAAGCGTACAGCTGGGTGTGTCTGTGTTATCCAATTTAACTTCTGCTTTTGTACTCCCTGTTCTGACAGTTCTAACTCTGTCTGTTTTTCCCATCTCGTGACTTTTTCTCCTAAGTCTGCCCATTTTACATTTTTGTCCTTAGTTAAGCTTACATGTGGTAATCGATTAGATTTGTAAAGTGGAAAGAATTCCTGGGGCAATGAACAGCTAACTACACTGTTCCCTTCTATGTCCCAGTACAGATTACGCAATACTAATCTGTTTGCACGGTTTCTAAACAACTCTTGCTCATATTCCTTGTCAGGTCCTGGTGTGCTACAATAATACAGAGTACAGTGCAACAAATGTTGTTTATCAGTGTCAAGGGAGGGGAACTTGCTGATGGCTACGTTCATCAGCTCTTCAGTTACTGCCCCTGGACCAGTCGTAACTAAGTCCTGGCTGTACCAATTAAATGTTTCACCCTCTGATCGCACTGCAAAAGTATCAATTTGTCACTGTGCTTCTATACCCTGCATAGTTGCAACTACTGCTATGCCAAATAGTTGCATAAGGTCTCTGCCCAAGAGGTTCACTGGGCATTTTGCAGAAACAACAATTTTGCTTTTCTGGGTTAATCCTGAAACAGGATCAGTTATTGCCATGTTATGGGAGAGGGGCTCCCGATACAGCTGTCCATTAGCTGCTTTCACTAATATATAGTCAGGTGACTCTGAATTATCTGGCAGTTTGGAGGGATGTATCAGGGTCCGTGAGGCCCCTGAGTCACACAAAAATGTGACTTCCCTCCCTTCTATCAGGAGTGTGACTTCTGGTTTCGTGTCTGCTAAATAGAGCTCCAAGCTCAATAAAGCTAAGTCTAAAATTTAATTTTCTTCACTATTTGTGACTTCCTGCACTTCCTCTATTTCTTCTGTCACATCCTCTACTCCCTCTATAACATTTGCATTTGTCTTTTCTTGGCTATTTTCTTCTAGTGATTCCTGGCTATCATATAGTCAGTCCTCACCCTTCTTATCTTCCGTGGTTGCCTTCTTGTTTTTCTTGCAATCCCTTGCAAAGTGTCCCTTTTTACAACATTTAAAGCACTCCCCCCTTTTCTTTCATCCCTCAAAGTCATCTGATCGTTGATCAGATTGTTTGTTTCCCTGGGCATTTTTCTTGCCCTTTTTCCCGGACTGTACTACATAAACTTCTGCTCCATCTTCTACAGAAAATACTTGGGCTTTCTTTTTCTTTTTGCTATTAAAATGCCTCTCGGCATGTCTAGCATATTCAAGTAGTGACTGTAGTCTACTTGTATGATGATCTACCATGTGCTTTGTGATAAAGCTGCTTATGGGTACAATACTGATTTTTAAAAATGCATTCTTTAACTGCTGCTCATATGGGGAATCATGTGTTTGATCTTCAGGAACCTGCATTCCACAATGGTTATTAAAACACTCTAATAATCTAGCATAATATCTGTCAACGGTTTCATCTTCTTGTTGGATGCATTGATTAATGCAAGTCCAGTCTGCCCTAGGCTTCCATTTCTCAGAGATTCGGTCTGTAAGACCTTTCACTCTGTTGTCTAACTCTGCGCTGCTATGTGGGAGGGGTTTGTGTTCTGCGTCATGGGGATTCCAGTTGCCACTGATCATGTGCCAATCTGGTCCCACGATTTGTCTGACTACTTTTTCTACTTCTTCTCCGTTTAAGTTATAACTTAACCTCATGCCTTGTAAGTCTTCTAAGAATTTTCTAAAATTAACTTTTGGATGGGGAATTCCCTCAGTGGCTTTCTGGATATCTTCCGGTGCCCATGGTCTGTACACTAGGAGAGTTGGGTCCTGTCCTTCTTGTCCTGCCTGAGGATTAGGTACTTCTATTAGTGGGCACATTTCTTCCTCATTTAAAGATTGTGAATTTCTACCCATTTGATACAACTCAATGTCCCCTTTTGAGTTTCCTGCCCGTGTTCGAGACCTGGTCTGGACGGGATCTCTAACAAACGGTTTTGCTTTTGCAGGAATAGCAGGATATTGTGGGGGTGGACCAGCTTGTCCACTTGCTTCATATTCTGGTAAGGGAAGTGGAGGGGGTGGAGGAGCCAATGCTATTACTAAGTTATTATCCTCTTTATCTAAAAACATTGTTTTTGAATTATTGCTCTTTTGTTCTCTTCGGTTTGCTTCCTCAATCCACCTGTGTGCCTGAGGAATCCCTAATTGACGTTGCTTTTTTACCCGACCTCTAGAATCGGATTTAAACTGTTTGACAAGTTTAACAAGTGAGGATTTTTCTAATTTACCATCGAATTCATATTTATTAACCCATTTTGAATAGTACTTAACATTATCGGCACGCTGTGATTGCATATATTTTGCGTCTTCAGTTAACGGCGGAGTTTGGGATCTTTTTGTGCACTTATTTCCCATTTTGTTCTAACCTTTAGAATGTTATGTAACCCTTCTTATTTTTTACGTGGTACCACAGGGTTTTTTATAGTCTCTCCAGAATGACTGCCTACCTATTCTGTTTCCCTGATCTATGACAAGACAGCAATCTTTTTGTCCATGATCTGTACAAAACAAATCTCCTGACAAAACAATGCTAATCAAGTCCCTGATCTAAAGCAGAAAAAGAGAAGGTAAATTCACCTTACCTGAGCCTTCATGATTGATCACCTGGTTCGAGGTAAACCCGTCCTTTAGTCACAGATCAGAAAGTGGCTGGCCTCTTTTGTACAACAATTCAATCGGAGGTCTTTCAGATAAGAAGAACCAATGTGGTTTCTTCCCCGTACGGTTTCAAGCCACCTGGTCTGTCTGATCCGAGGCGAAGTGAAGGTTTCCGGTCCGAATGACCAATCTGTCAAAGGAAAAAACTTCAAAGACCAATACACGTAAGGTTCAGGTTAAGGCACTTTTAATTCTTGCAGCAAGGAGACAAAAACATGCATGCAAAAATACAGAGTTTGTCTGATTAGTAACAGGAAGTGAAGCCATTCTTATACTGTTTTACAAGACATTGCCTTCTAAAGCTGACGTAATCAAATACAAGCCTACAATATTGTTTTTCACAGTGGATATTGTTCATGATTTTCTGCTGACATGACATTACATTACTAGATTTTTGAGAAATGTTTTGAAAAAAACATCATGGCCTTGGAGACCACTGGCTAGCTACAATTATTTCTACAGTGCTGTGTTACATTTCAAGGCACTCTGCTAATTCAAGCACAAAGCAAACACAGATTATAGTTCATATTCTTCAAGCAGTCTTTGTTCTACTTATCTATCCTTCTTGCAGCTATGTATGTTCTCATAGCACAAACAGAGCTAATTGTCTAAGTTTAATATCATTATAGAAATGGTATTGTTCTATTCATTATTTTCCTAACCCAGCAGAAAATCATCTGCTTCTCAGTAAATTTCCAAAAGCATAAACAAGATTTTAGCTGTGCTGACAAAATACAAGGTCAGAAAGCATTAGCAGTTTATATGGATTTCTGCAGCATGAAATAGAATAAATGTGTTAACCCTTTTGGGCTTTTAAAAGCACTAATACACACATTAATACACATTTTTCTAACAACTACATTACAATTAGCTTACATGGATTTCAGTATTTTTTTAAATTTATTTATCGATTTAACTGTCTTGCCATTAATTTTACAAAAAATGTTTGACTAATATCATCTGTGATTTTCTTTCTTTTTAAAATTCAGAACTTTAACTGTTTGGTGTTACTATACAATTATAAAAAAAATGTAAAAAAAAAACAAAATAGATATTAGCTTAACTAACACATGTTTATATTTACATTATTAATATTTGCTGTTGTCTGCCTTTTGCTTTTGTGCATTGTAAACAAATGTACTCTAGATGAAAAGAACATACATGCATATCTGTCTTGTATCTGTATATCTTTATACAAGCATGTCAGTCTTGTGACTTAATTTTTACTCGTATTAACTATTTTTATTTAATTTTATGCACTACAACTGTTTCGTGTGACTATTTTTATGTAATTTTTATATGCTAAAACTGTGGTGTACCTTTTGACTATGCTATGAGAATTGCAGTTATATACTGTACTACTGATAAAATAGAAGTGTTAAACATTTGAGAATGATTTGTCCAGACATCAGATCCTACCATCCTACTATGTATGTTTAACCATTTTCAAAACATTATATAAAATATTATAAAATATATTTCTTTTGCACAGATTAGCTGTGTATGCAGGAAGTTTCCAGTCTCTGTCAGTTCAGCTAATTTATTTCTTTTATCCTGCAACTGCTGTTGAAGAGTTTCCTTATAGTCTGCCTGATGTCTCAGGAGCCTATTCTGCTAAATCTGAAACTCCTAAGCACTTTTGAAAAAAATGTATGTATAACTTGTCTAAGCTTCCTGAACTCATTGTGTCTGTCTTTTAGAAGTTTATTACATTTTTTGTAACAAAATGTACTAGAGGTTCTATCAGTAATTGATTTGACTGTTGTTGCAACTCTGAAATAAACATTTATATCTGGTGACATAACATATTTGTCCAACATCTGAATATAATAGAAACACTTTACCCTTAGTTAATTCTTTATCATGATCAGATCTGTCTTCACAGTCTATTTTTTTAGCAATAAGATGCAATACTTTTTGATGGCATAATACACAAAATACAGTTTTTGTTGAAGCACACAATAAACATTTGCCATATTCCACATGGTTTTCTTTGAAATACCAGTCAAATATTGTAATACATTTGCATAATGCCTTACTATTAACCTGCCCTAATAAGGTTTTACATTTACTAATGTGCTGTGTATACCAACATTGCAATTTACTATAGCTTGATTTACTCCTGCATGAATTATAAATAATATCCATACTGTCTAATAACATCCAAACTGTCTAATAATATACAAACTGTCTAACAGCATCCACACTAAAATGTAACCCAGAAAAAAAGTCTTACCAGTTAGCAAGAAAACAGGTGAGCAGGCTATTGTTGCTGATGGCTGAAAATTTTTCAGACTCAGTTGAGAAGCTGGTGAAGTACAACAGGCAGCAGACTGCTGTACAAGTAGATATCCACCTTTTCTTGGAGAATATATGGCACTGCGACTTTCTTGAACTAGTCTCACTCTGGATGTTAGACGTCTAAAAAACTTTACTACTGCAAGCTGCATAAACTGGAATACTTCTGTTTAGGATTTACACATAAGTACAAATGTTAGTTACTGCAATTTGAAGTGACCCTCTGCAGGGCTTACCATCACTCCCACTGTGTTTAAATGCAGATTTTAGGTTCAAATGCAGGCTAGCTTGCCATTGAAAAATTATATGGAGCTTACTGTGATGGATTTGAAATCTTCTAAGACACTCAGTCCTGCTGGCTGGATTCTGCTGAAATCAAAGTCTGGTTATAGCTGCATTCACAGTCTGTTGCATACAGAAACTTGCAGAATATACACTGATGAGAGAATATACTTTGCAGCATCAACTTAGAGCAGTAACAAATAGCTTTTTATAATAAACCAAACGGACTAACATTGCAGCTTAAAGTACTGTTCCACTTTACTTCTCATATAGTACAGATGATGTGAGAGATATAACATTTACCTCGAGACAAATGTGTCTCTACCAATACCCCTAACATAACTGGATTCATACAGCTCTTTATATACAATTTTAGTCATACACATACATATACATTTCCTCTTGGTATTCTATTTTGGAGAATTGCTCATCCTGTAGAAACAGTACTGATTGTTGCAGATGCTGACGCAAATGCTGACTTAATAATATTATTTTTAAGTTTCCTTGTTTAACAATGTCTTGTCACATTTGTGCTGAATTTATAAGAGGCCAGCTTTTCTAACAGTGTGAACATCCTGTATTCTATTTGGATCTTTGTATAAGAACATCTGTTCTTGTGCCAATGCTGATAAACATGTCCCGTTGTCCATGCAGAAAAACATGTTTTTAAGGAAAACATTGTCACAGTGTCATTGTCCATTCTTTAAAAGCAGATTTTGCATTTTTGCTCTTGCATACATCCTGTTTTAAGTCTGTAAGGGAAAAATGTCCATTCAGCAGATTCCTTATTTTCCAAGCCACAGTCATTTAGTATGGATGCAGATCACGTATTACTAAACTCTGTTTCTGCATTTAAGCAAGCTTTATTTTATACCTTATTTATGTTACATATTTGTAACAAAATTACTTTCAGCCTTAAAACCCTGTTGAGCATAATCTTACAATTTAGGTTATGGGCTACATTTTCAAAACTATCTTCAGAAAACATGGCTTGCTGCTAAATAATATTTCAACATATTTGTATTTCAATCAGACTTGTAAGTACAAGTATAGTGTGATTATTGCATTTACTAATGCATGATGGGTATTCCATCATTCAAAGCAATACACATGGTAATGCAAAACATACGGGCCTGTAACAAGGCTCAGGTATATTTTATTTAACAAAACAGTAACATTAAGCAGCATACCTCTTTCCCTCCATTGCTCAAGCATGTGTATTCAGTGCACAATTTTGGGTTCTGTCCTCGCCTACAAAAAGAAAAGAGCAACTATAAGTGATGTACCCATCAAGTAACACGGGTATACATTCCTCAGATCAAGTTCTAAAAAATGTACTTTTGAAGAACATCAGTGAATAATCATATACATTTTACAATGTTACACACACAGGCCTTTAAATTTGTGAACACAGTTTAGTGGTAATGAGATTCCAAACTGCAACTCTAATCTACGTGCACAGTCTGACTCTTGACACTTACCTGCTTAGCTAATCCATCTTGTCTGAGAAGGTGTGTTGTAAATGCAATGAAAAGACTTTTATGGGTTATGAATGCACAGGGATAGGTTACTAATATGGATCACGGCTTAGGATTTCAAAAAAGGAACATGTGCTGGGCATGTAGGTAAATAATTTGCAAGAATGAATTAATGTCACCAAAGTGGTCACAACCAATACCAGCAAGTGAAAACCTTCATTCCCTCAGACAGTGAGACAGTGCCATGTGTTACATAGCTTCTAACAGAGATGTAAAAGGTGCTATACATCAAGGACACATCTTATTTTCCCGCCTTACTGAACTAGAGTAGTCCAGTTTCAGAGTTGCTGATCCCTGGGCTTTGTTTTTAGTTCCTGTTACTGATCCATTGCCTTATTTGGAAGGAGGGAAGTTTATTTGCTTACCAGTGGGAGTGGGAAGCACTGAGCAACCTTTTTGTCTGATTTGGTGAAGTTTCAGCCAGAAACTAGTAGTCCATTGGTCGTTTTGGGCCAATTCCTAGCTCCTTTCAGCCCCCTGCTATAAAACACGCTAAACGCGCGTTAGCGCGATTTAGCGCGGAGCTGCTACCGTTGCACACTAGGGCAGCGCCGGTTAAGCAGATTTAAACTATTAGGGCTACCTAAAGTCCACTCTTCAAATTTTCCCTTAAAACTACCTTCCTCAAAGTATACTACTGTTCTATTTAGTGTATCCTATAACTATAAATTATCTCTACTTGACTCCCAAGTAGACTATTCTCTATCTGTATAGCCAAGCACTTGCTCCTACAGTACTTATCACCTCGACACAGCACTCTTGTTATAGAAAGTACCCCAAAAAAGCAAACCCCGTTTCTCGGTCACCCACATCCCCCAGAACCTTTTTTAAGTTTTTCTGTCTATTCCTTCTAGCATGTCGAGGGATCAGTTGCTAATGTCCTCTCCTGCTCAGCTGGTGAACCTGGGAATATTGAGGCAATGTTACAATTGCCTCATGTACACAGACAACCCTCTCCTCCTCCCACAAAACACAAATACATGCGAGAGATGCAACTATACGGCCAAACTGGAGGCTGAGTTCTCTCAACATAGGACTGGCAAGACCAGACAGGAGGAGAAGGTAACCACACACACTATAGACCCAGTCTCACATAATACCATCACAACCTCAAATCATACACATAAACACACAAAGACATACTCGGAGGCCCTGATCAAAAATCTACCAAAACAGCAGAGGCCACCAAAGCAGACACCCAAACAACTACCACCTCAGAACACAACACCTGCAACACATAGACCACACAGTCAGAGTGTCAAGCAGTCACAGCCCTTAAGGCCAAACACAATGCCAGACACACTAGTCATTGGTGACTCCATAGTCAGACACACTGACGTCCCGCTCACCAGACTGAGTAAGGAGAAGGTCACAGTAAGCTGCCTGTCGGGTGCTAGAATCTGCCACATAATGCATGCACTCAGGTCTCTCAACAGCAGGTACAAGTATGACTCAATCATTGTCCACACTGGTGTTAATGACCTGAGACGTACCTCCTTGGACTACATGAAAAGAGACATAGAGGAGCTCTCTGATTATGTAGCCCAAGCAGGTATGACCCTGACCTTGAGCAGTATCCTACCTTCACCAAGAATGATGCCACAATACAGAGATAAGATGATCAGCTTTAACAATTGGCTTAAACTCTGGTGTCATTCAAAGGGGATCCAATGTCTGTCTGCCTGGGATGACATGCTGGACAAGCCACGCTGCTTCGCAAGGGACGGTTGCACTTGTCACCCCTGGGATTCCGGATTTTGGCAAAGGCTCTTGCCACCCCCATAGTGCCTTTTTTAGGCAAGGCTCAAATTCTAAACCTACCACCCTAGAACACAACAAAGAAAAAAAACTAAGGGTAATGCTGCTCAATGCCAGAAGTCTCAATCTCAAGATGCACACACTCGAGGCCCTTCTCAGTATGGAGAACATCGATGTCTGTGCTGTGACAGAAACCTGGTTCAAGGCTCCTGAGAGCACCCCAGCACTATCAGGTTTTACCTCATATCATGCGTTCCAGCCCCAAAATCCGGACAATACCAAGAAAGGAGGGGGGGTATCCATATTCATCAAGGACACCCACACCTCAAGATTGGTGGCAATGCACGATGCATCGGAAACCATCCAGGTGCAATTAACCATAGGCAAGACTGCTCTGCAATTTGTAGCATGTTACAGGCCACCCTCGCAAACTCAGGAACCTCACATGGCCTTCCTGAAAACACTGGAGGGATAAATGTATCTCGAACACCATCATACTAGGTGACTTCAACTACCCTAATATAGACTGGGAACACTACTCAAGCCCAAACACTCTAGCCCAAAAGTTCCTGGAATTCATAAACTCAAATGCCATGGAACAACTAGTCACCATCCCCACAAGAGGAGAAAACATACTTGATCTCATCATCACGAACATGGGAGCACAATGTTCAACACTGGAAGTATACCCCTCACTGGTGAGATCAGATCACAAACTAATCTCGCTGGAGGTCCTCATCCGCCCCCACCGAAATGAAAAGACCACAGTAAAGAACTTCTCGAAAGCCGACTTCACACTTCTAAAGACTAGTGTGGTCTCCTTTAAGGCCCCTGAGCCGGTAACATTACTCAAACCGCTGAATCACTTACAAATGCCTTCTACCAGCACCTGCAGGCTGCATGGATCAGGCAATCCCAAGCAAAACAAAGACTCTTTGTACCAAAGGCAAGCGTCAGTCTGGTGGACCCCAGCCATAAACAAACTCTACAACAAAAGGAGAAAGCTACTACAAGATAGAGCAAAATCCTTAAAAGGTAAGACACCGCTGATCACTATAAGTAAAAAGCTAAGAGCTCTCATAAAATCATCCAAAGCTAATTTTGAGAAAAAAATAGCTAAGGACTCTAAAGACAACCATAAGGCATTCTTTAGCTATGTCAGAAACCTAGGAGGAAATGCCCAGATATGCTCAGAATTAGTTCAAAATGATGTGAAGATTACTGATCCTACAGACATTGCCAACATACTGGCTGACAGGTTCAGTGCAAACATCTCCCCCCCCTCCCGCCCTAAAGGAGAGATATCTATACCAAATGATTGTAGCCCCCCAAACATCTCTAACGCCCAGGTGAGAACTGCTCTCTCCAAGGCAAAGAACACAGCATCCATGGGACCTGATGGTGTCCCCGGCTGTGTGCTCCATGAACTCAATGAGGAATTAAACCCACAGTTAGGACAGCTGTTTAATCTTAGTCTCACCTCCAGATACGTACCCAGGGAGTGGCGCACAGCGACTGTGGTCCCACTCCACAAAGGTGGTGCCTCCACTGACCCTGGAAATTACCATCCCATTAGCTTGTCAAGCCTTATCTGCAAAGCCATGGAAAGGATCATAATGGATCTCATAAATAAAGACATAGGGAATTTGCAGACTTTGGATCCAACCCAGTTTGGCTTTGTCAAAGGCAGATCATGCCTTTTAAACTTGGTTGACTTTTCGAAACAGTCACCAAGGCCATTGACGAGGGAAAGGCAGTCCATACAGCCTACCTAGACCTGGCGAAGGCTTTCGATACAATACCCCACTCGGGTATCATTGAAAAACCCATCAACTTAAATGTAAACCCATACATTACAAGATGGGTTGCAAACTGGCTGAGTGACAGAACCCACAGGGTCAGAGTTGCTGGCGCCATGTCAGACTCAAAGCCTGTCACAAGTGGTGTCCCACAGGGCTCAGTCCTGGGCCCACTCTTGTTTGGCATCTACTTTTCTGAAGTACAAGCAAACACAGGAGGGTTATGGCTGACAAAGTTTGCAGATGACTGCAAACTGGGCCGTGGTCGAAAACACATCCGACACAGATATCCTTCAGAAGGGTCTCACAGAAAGCGGATAACTGGTGCCAGAGCCATGGCCTAAAGTTAAATGCCAAGAAATGCATAGTCATACCCTTCGGGAAAAACAAGGTTACCCCTAGCTACCATATAGGTGGCAATCCCTGATCACAGAAGAAGTTATCAGGGACCTGGGAACCCAGGTTGACAGTAGCCTTTCATTCGACACTCATATTGCTAAAGTAGTTAGGAAGACCTTCTACATTGCCCACCTTATCATGAAGGGATTCACATCTAGATCAAGGGAGGTCATAGTCTCCCTATACTCATCACTCATCAGACCAATGATTGAGTACAATGCCCCATTCAGAATGTATCTGACCCGACACTTGCAGCAGCTGGAGAGGCCACAAAGTTCCTCACCAAAAGGATAAAGGGTCTCAAAAATCTGTCTTATGCTGCCCGACTGAAAGAACTCCAGTTATATTCAGTTGCTTACCGCTTGCTCAGAGGTGACCTATGCCTGACATACAAGGCCATGTCAAACCCAGATTTGATGAACATGCTTCACCTCAAAAAATCTAGATCCCTCAGAGCCACAAGGGCGGGAGACTTAAACCTTGACACGGTTATTAATAGGACGTGCTGGAGGGATCGATTCATCACCCAAAGACTCCCTATGCTGTGGAACAAAATCCCAGTTTATGTGAGGCAGAGCACCTCGCTGGCCTTGTTCAAGAGGAATCTTGACCAATGGATGGGAGATCGCAGATACACCCCAGGGGTTACCTCAGTGTCACTGCTCGACAGAGGCACAGCAAAATAATGGGCATAGTTTCTCCAAACTAAAGGGGTGGTGTAAGCCACAAAACTATGGGCTAGGCTTATAAATGCCCTCGGGCAGATAGCCTAGTATGAACCTATGAACCTATGAACCTATGACACAGTAAGGTATGTGGGAGGAGTACATTTACAGATATTCCTTGGCAGAGTGTACATCATAAATTAAATGCATACATCACTATATCTCCCTGTTCTTCATTTCAACTGTAAGTCTGATTATCTGACTCTCTCAAAAGATAAGAATGTTGTGGTTGTTGAAGTGGATGCAATAATGAATGACAAAACCACATTTGATAGCACTTTTGAAAATAATACCATTTTCCACAAAACTGTTTGCCAGACATATAAAAGTCTACTGCAAGCTTTACTCATAACCCTACACTTAAAGAGATGCTGTTAAGAGAACATTACATATTAAGAAGATATTCATAGAAATTTGATGAATAACTGAGCTAAAACCATACCTCTCACCTTCTATGAGCAAGAAATGTGGACAAAGCTATAATTAATTGGGGAACAAAGACCCTGAAATAGGGACATTTTTTTAAATATTGCTATTACAAACCTAGAAAGTTGATAGAACAACAGGTTTTACATTAGCACAATTTTTTGAATGGTATGAAGTCTGAAACTCAAATTTCTGTCATTTTTCTAACTTCAACCCTCAATATTTTGCTAGTGATTTGCCAGAAAACACAATCTTATGAGAAATAGACAAAAATATGAGACAAAAATCTGGACATTCTGTGAAAAGGTATGTATCATAACCATACACAAAATAAATGCTAATATCAATGAGCAGTTATGTAGAGAAGAATATTCAACAATGTGTGAAGCTGATAAAGATAGCAATATAATGATGTTTCCCCTATATAGATACTGAGGTTTTCCAACACTTTCGTAAGTTGTTCAATTAATAATTTACAGGCACTCTGTGTTGAAGTGGATGGCATTCACTGCTCAGTAATGATTGAGTTGATCTGAGGTGATGTTTAATACTTGTCTGTTTAGGCTGCAGTTGCATTATAGCTACAGCAACACACAGTTATGTTGTACTCATGTTTGTGCAGTATTTTAATGTTAAATGCATGTAGACTATATCTCCTGTGGCATGATGGTGTTGTGCTTGAACTTCAATTCAATGGATATGTAGTGTAAGGGGTTCAGATCCCACAGACATTCTCTACAGAGATCACAAATTATGTTGATTTTATGACTGTTCAATATGCAGGAACTGTTGTAGGTTGTTACTGCACTTGATCTCAAAACCGGTTTTCTTTACATTGAGTTTTTCTGCACTCTTTTGGGAGCAGAGGGATGATTCAACCCATCCAAGCTGAGAATTGCTGGTGAAAGTTGTATTGTGTGTTTATCTGATTGGCCTGAGGGCTTAACTGTGTAAAGTCTTTCTTCCTGCTGGTATTTCTGTATTTGGGAACATTTTTGAAGGTTTGTAAACTTATTTCCAAAGATTACTGATACTGCAGCTGTTTTACCTTTTGTTGTAAAGCATTTGTTACTGCATTTGCACTTAAAAACAGTTTGTTTTACATTAAGAGGGGTTTTCTGCACACTGGTGGGAGCAGAGGGCTGATTCAACCTAGCTGAGTTGGGAACTGCTGGCAGAAGTCTTATTGTGTGCTTATCTGATTGGCTTTAGGGCTTCACTGTATAAAAGTCTTTCATCCTGCTGGTATGAAAGCCTCTCCAGATTAAAATCCTTTATAGGAAATGCTCTCCATAGTCTCCCTATATTCATAGCTGCTCAAAGAGCTGCCAGTTTGCACAGAGGGCAGCACCACTGCAGGTCATCCAACAGTATACTACTAAACACTCTCACTTAGACCTTTAAGTTACTCTCCTGTACTCCTTCCCATTTACTAAGGATCTGGTATGATGGTTTGGTGCTTCCCTGTCATCTCTGTTTCTGGCCTGGTGGATATGGGCATCCTGAGGCAGTGTAGTAATTGTCTCATGTTCACTGACATACATTTTATTTAAGAACAGACAAACACACGGTGTGATAGATTTAGATATACAATGTCATTGGAGGCAAAGCTCTCACATACACACATGAAAAAAGCAAACTGGGTTGTTACTGTTACACCCAAAACACTCACTGACAACACTAAGGAACAAACACATAGAACCACATATGCAGAGTTATTCACTTGTAACCTCCATAAACCTCCAAGAGTTCCTAAAAGCATCTCTCAGTGGCCCAATGCACACTCAAAAAAGACAGCCTCTCACCCAATGCATAACTCTGAAAATCATAGTAGCCCCACTTTCAAGCCTATAAGGTAATGTACCACACAACCAAACATTCTAGTTTTTGGGGACTCCATTGTAAGACATATTGTTGTTCCCCTTACCAGGCTACACAAGGAGAAGATTACAATGAGCTGTCTGTCTGGAGCCAGGATCTGCCAGATCAACCGTGCATGTAGGTCTTTAAACCACAAGTACCAGTATGACACAGTCATAGTCCATTTGGGCACAAATGGCCTAAGATGTACCACACTGGACTATATGAAGAGAGACATGATGGAGCTCTCTTAATATGTGTCTCAGACATGTATGAATTTAGCTTGAGTGACATCCTACCTTCACCAATGGTGATGCAACAGTACCAGCAAAAAATTATTCACTTCAACAATTGGCTTAGTTTCTGTTGTCACAACAAAGGCATCCAATATCTGTCAGCCAGGAAAGACATGATTGACAAACCATGATGCTTTGCCAGAGATGGTTTTCACTTTTCTCCACTTAACTTCTAGATACTGACAACAACTTTATTTATCACCATAGTGCCTTTTTTTAGGTCACGCTAAGTTGTTATACCATCCAGAATAACAAAACCCACTCACGACTACCTAAAGGTACTCCTGTTCACTGCTAAGAGTTTAAAATAACAAACTGTCATGACAGTTGTATCTGTCAAGGCTTAGTAGTAGTTCACATTGTCTATGATGTGTAGGGTCCTGGGTTTGAGCATAGCAGAGGCTGTTTATTTTGCTGCTGGGCAGAACACTGGCCATTGGATACAGAGTGATTAAGGCACTTTAAAGCAGTTGTAAGCAGGTTTGTGCAGGTTTGGGTAGAGCTAAGCACTACTAACTTCTGGTTACAGTGTCTTACACTCAGTTGTCTTCTATAACAGAGAATACACCCCTGGGATCATTTCATTGGCTCTGCTTGACAGAGGATCATATAATTAATCAATTGGGTGGTGAGAGCCGACACTCTGGCTAGGCTTATAAATGCCCTCAGGCAGATAGCCTAGTACCTACCTAACTGCACTGCCTGAAAGCACTCCTCACCCTGGAGAACGCAGATATATGTGCAGTCACAGAAACATGGTTCAGAACCATGGAAAACACTTTAGCTATCAAAGGCTACAATGCCTTTCATACATTTCAATCCACCTCAGCTCTGGATAAAACTAAGGCAGGAAGTATCACAGTGTTCATAGAAGACTAGTACACTACTAGACTGATCCAACAACATCACTCGCTTGAGCTGCTCCATGCCCAACTAACCATAGATGCGACCCCCTATCATATCCTTGCTAGCTACAGATCCACTAACATGAGTCTGGAAAATGGGTCTATATTATGATCTCGCACACTCAGAAGAGCGAATGACATATAATCGACCCCATGTAAGTGAAAGCTTACTTCAAAACCTCAGAACAGTGATTTTTTTCCAAGGGGAAAAAAATCACTGTTCCGAAATAAAAAACAAAAATAAAAAAAAAACCTGTAAAGCATTACATAATGTGGGGTGAAGCCCCCCACACCCCCTGACGTGCCCCCCCTATGTACCAACTCTGAGATTGCACTACAGTGCCAAAAACGACAAAGTGGTGAAAGCAGCCTAACAAATCCTTTCCCAGGGAAAGAATTCACTGAAAAGCCGCTTCGTTATTTTGCCTTTTCATGCTTTTCAGTTCAACAAAGATGCATTTGACAACCTGTGTCTGTGGCAGTGTAATAGGGAACCTGGAAAACCACAGCTCCTACCTACACCTACTGGAATCTCTTGACATTCAGCCTAACATCATTCAACTACCCCTCCATAAACGGAGTGAATTATATGACCCATAATTCACTTGCTCAGAGGCTTTTGGACTTCATCAATGCAAACACCCTGGAACAACTAGTCAGCTCCCCAAATAAAGATACAAATATCCTAGACCTGGTACTCATGAACATGGGGAGGATGCTGCTCCATCCAGAGCATTAACTTCTCCCTGGTAAGATCTGACCACAAAATGGTCTCTTTTATTATTAAAACTAACCTAAACCCCCACCAAACTATGATTATTGCCCCCCAAAAAAAACATTGCAGTGGACCCCTAGCATAAACTAGGTATTCAACAAAAGGAAAAAAAAATCCGCTCCAAAGCCAAGAGGCAACAGACAAAACAGTGTAAAAAGACACACCAGTCTAAACAAACAAATTAGAGAGCTGGTCAAATCTGCCAAAGCATGCTATGAAGCAAAGATAGCCTCCCAGGTGAAAGATAACCATAAGGCTTTTTCTTAATTATGTTCATAACCTCAGGGAAAATGCTCAGCAACGTGCAGCATTAATCATAAAAGGCACCACTTACACCCAGCCTGAAACTATAGGAAACCTTCTGGTCGACAAGTTCTGTTCAAACTTCTCCCCATTCACTTCCTGCCACACCCAAAGAAATGCCCACAATCATCCCCTACCAGTCAATACAAGGGAGCAGGTCCTTACTGTGCTGGCTAAAGCCAAAAACACACCCTCCATGGGTCCTGACAACATTCCAGAATGCTTCTTAAATAGATTAAAACAGAATCTGTCAGGTCTGCTAGAAACCCTGTTTAACCACAGTCTCTGGATGGGCTTTGTCCAAGGGGAATGGAGGACTACATCAATAGTCCCTTTGCACAAGGGAACCCATCAACTGAGAAAAAAAACAAACAAACCCTGGACTATGGAAAAGCCCAAAATAAACATTACTCCAACAAAGTAAAATGAAATAGAAATAAATAATTATAAATAAAAATGTTACTTTGTCGGAATAAAGTTTACTTTTGGGCGTTTCCATAGTCTGAGGTTTTTTTTTTTTTTGTTAAGTACTTTTTGTCTGCAGACTTGTTTACCACAGTGCTGGTCCTTTCTTGTAGTGTTTTGGCCAATCAACTGACTTAGGGAACTACAGATCCATAAGCTTGACCAGTCTTATCTGCAAGGCCATGGAGAGAGTTATTATGGACCTGATCAATAATGACATAGGAACTTTTAAAAAACTGGACCAGACCCAATTTGGCTTTGTCAAAGGGAGGTCTTGCCTGCTCAGTCTGGTGGCATTCTTTAATAAAGTCACCAGGGCCTTGAATTAAGGTAAAATGGCACACACTGCTTATCTAGACTTGGGAAAAACTTTTGACACAATCCCCTACTCAAGGATGATAGGCAAACATACTGAGTTAAGCATAAACCCCTACATCATCAGATGGATAGCCAACTGTCTCACTGACAGAACACTTACCCTTATAGGTGAATCCACTTCCGATAAGAAAGCTGTTACTAATGGTGTCCCACAGGGCTCAGTGTTGAGACCCCTCCTGTTTGGTATATACTTCTCTGAAGTGATGGCCAGTGTTGGGATCCTCTGGCTCACCAAGTTCACTGATGACTGTAAGATGAGAGCAATCACTGAATCCCCAAATAATGTTAACATCCCACAAATAAGCCTAAAAATGACAAATGACTGGTGCCAAAACCATGGTCTAAGAGGAAACGTTAAAAAATGCATAATCATATCCTTCGGTAAATTAGATATCCCTGCAAATTATAATATTGATAGCACACCCATCTAGGAACACAGATTAGTAATAATTTAAACTTTGACCACCCAGTAGCTACAGTATTTATTTATTTAACATTTGTTAATCGGGTTGGTCCAACTGATCCAGAAGCCCGTTTTCAGTGGAGACCCAAGGAGAAAAGATCCACTGCAATACAATACAGTACACATAATTAAAAATGTACATTGAAATAGGCAATAGAAGAAAAATGCAAAGGTGCCAATGCAATTATTATGGAAATATAATGCAAGCTGAGAAAAATTAAAAGTTGGTCATTAGTGAGGCAGCTGCAATGACATAGAAAAATTAATACTAAATCAAATGCAAGTGTTTTTCATGACAATGAAGAAAAATTTAAAATTAAAAACATACATTTATTCATAGATTGCAGCAGCGAAAGAAAACAAAGGGTGAAGTATAGACTGATATATTACTTATTGGTACTCCTTGTTTGCTGTAGCATAGACTAGATCCAGGCCTGCTGAATCTAGCTTTATTTGTATGCTGCTTGTTTGTTTGCTTGTTATTTCCCTGAAACTCTAATTCCACCTAAAACGCAGCTTTTCGGTGCTTCTGTGGATCCCTAGTGATATCTGCATTGCTTACTGTACTTATTTCCTTGTTTCACTTGAAAGAAAGTTACTGTTTGTCGTTTTTGCATTTAAGTTACCTGAAACACATTGCATTTAAGTTACCTGGCACTTGCTCACTAAAGCAATTATATAAGTCAGCACTAAAATATTAAAAGCACTACACCCTCACAAACTCCCCTTGAGTACCTTGTTCCCCACTGGCCCTTTTTTTTCAATTATAAAGGAATTCCCAATACTATTCTAGCATATCCAAAGGTCAGTTGTCAATATCCTCTCTGGTCCAGCTGGTGAATCTGGGAATCTTGAGGCAATGTTACAACTGCCTCATGTACACAGACAACCCTCTCCTCCTCCCAACAAATTCCAATACATGTGAGAGATGCAACCATATAGCCATACTGGAGGCTAAGCTCTCTCAACTCAGTACTGGCGAAACCAGTCAGGAGGAGAAGGAAATCACACATACTACAATTCCAGTCTCACATAGACATACCACGACAGCAAACCAAACACATAAACACACAAAAACATACTCATAGGCTCTAAATAAAAATCTGCCTAAGCAGCAGATACCTACAAAGCAGACACCCAAGCAACCGCTACCCCAAAACAAAACACGTGCAACACATAGCTCACAAAGCCAGTGTGCCAAACAGTCACAACCCTTAAGGCTAAACAACACGCCTGATACACTTGTAATAGGTGACTCTATCGTCAGGCACACTGACGTCCCGCTCACCAGGCTGAACAAGGAGAAGGTCATGGTGAGCTGCCTGTCAAGCGCTAGGATCCGCCACATAACACAAGCACTCAGGTCACTCCAAGGCAAGTACAAATATGACTCAGTCATTGTCCATGCTGGTGTGAATGACCTGAGACGTACCTCCCTAGACTACATGAAAAGAGACAAAGAGGAGCTCTCTGAGCATGAAACCCAGGCTGGTATGACCCTGACCTTGAGTAGCATCTTACCCTCACCAAGAATTATGCCACAATATGAAGACAAGATGATCAATTTCAATAATTGGCTTAAGTATTGGTGTCATTCAAAGGGGATCCAATGCCTGTCAGCCTGGGATGACATGCTCAACAAGCCACGATGCTTCGCTAGGGACGGCTTGCACCTGTCACTCCTGGGCTTTCGGATATTGGCAAAGGCTCTTGCTACCCCATAGTGCCTTTTTTAGGCAAGGCTCAAAAGACAAACCCACCTCCATAGGTATCACAAGGGATAAGAAACTAAGAGTAATGCTACTCAATGCCAGAAGTCTAAACCTCAAGATGCACGCACTCAAAACTCTCCTTAGCATGGAGAACATCGATATCTGTGCAGTAACAGAAACCTGGTTCAAGGCTCCAGAGAGCACCCCAGCACTACCAGGTTATACCTCATACTATGCTTTCCAGCCCCAAAACTTGGACTGTACCACAAAAGGAGGGGGAGTATTAATATTCGTCAAAGATACCAACACCTCCAGGTTGGTGGCACAGCACAAAGCATCAGAGACTATCCATGTGCAACTAACAGTGGGTAAAACTGCCTTCCAGTTTATAGCCTGCTACAGACCACCCTCCCAAACCCAGGAACCCCACTCTGCCTTCCTGAGAACACTGGAAAATATGAAGGTCTCTCCAAACACCATTATATTGGGTGACTTCAACTACCCAAACATAGACTGGGAGCATTACTCTAGCTCCAACACCCTAGCCCAAAGGTTCCTAAAATTTATAAACTCAAATGCTATGGAACAACTTGTTACCACTCCCACAAGAGGGGAAAACATACTGGACCTGATCATCACCAACATGGGGACTCTATGCTCCAGACCAGAAGTGTATCCCTCACTGGTAAGATCAGACCATAAACTAATCTCACTGGATATTCACATCCCGACTCCACCCCCTGCCCTGAAAACCACAGTGAAAAACTTCTCTAAAGCAAATTTCACACTCCTCAAAACTGAGGTGGAATCCTTCAAAGCCCCCGGTCCTGTAGAAAATATGGCCCAGACTGCAGAATCCTTTATAAACGCATTCTATGAACACCTTCAGGAATGCATGGATCATGCAATCCCAAATAAAACCAAGAGCTAATGCTCCATGACCCCAGCCATAAACAAACTATACAATAGAAGGAGGAAGCTACTACATGACAGAGCAAAATCCCAAAAAGGGAAGGCATCTCTGATCAGTATTAGCAAAAAACTACAGGCACTCATAAAATCGTCTAAGGCCAGCTTCGAGAGAAAAATTGCACAGGACACTAAGGATAATCACAAGGCTTTCTTTAGTTATGTTAGGAACCTGGGTGGGAATTCCCAGATATGCTCAGAATTAGTCTAAAATGACAAAAAATACACCGAACCCACAGACATTGCCAACATCCTAGCTGACAGGTTCAGCACAAACTCCCCCCCCCCACCACCAAAAGGGCAAATATTTATCTCAGCAGAGTGCTGCCCCCCTGACATCTCAGATGCTCAGGTAAGAGCTGCCCTCTCCAAAGCAAAAAACACAGCATCAATGGGACCAGACGGTGTCCCGGGCTGCATCCTACATGAACTCCAAGAAGATCTAAACCCAAACATAAAACTACTGTTCAATCTTAGCCTTACTACAGGATATGTACCCAAAGAGTGGCATACAGCAACAGTGGTCCCTCTCCACTAAGGTGGTGCCTCAACGGATCCTGGAAACTATCGCCCCATAAGCCTGACTAGCTTAGTCTGCAAAGCTATGGAAAGGATCATCATGGACCTCATAAATAAAAATATTGGGGACCTACAGACACTGGATCCTACCCAGTTCAGCTTTGTTAAGGGCAGATCCTGCCTCTTAAACCTGGTTGATTTCTTTGAAACAGTCACCAAGGCCATTGATGAGGGAAGATGGTCCACACAGCCTACCTGGACCTCGCAAAAGCCTTCGATACAATACCCCACTCGGGCATTATAGATAAGCTCACCAGCTTAAATATAAACCCCTATGTCACTAGATGGGTTGCAAACTGGCTCAAGGACAGAACCCACATGGTTAGAATTGCTGGAGCCATGTCAGACTCCAAACCAGTTACAAGTGGCATCACACAAGGCTCAGTCCTGGGACCTCTCTTGTTCGGTATATATTTCTTGGAGGTACAGGCCAACACGGAAGGACTGTGGCTGACTAAGTTCACAGATGACTGCAAACTGGGTGCCATAATCCACAAGCATCCTCCAAAAGGGCCTCATAGAAACAGACAACTGGTGCCAGAGCCATGGCCTCAAGCTAAACGCCAAAAAGTGTATAGTCATCCCCTTTGGCAAAAACAAAGTGCTCACAAATTACCACATAGGTGGTAATCCATTAAGTACAGAAGAAGTAATTAGGGACCTGGGGACCCAAGTTGATAGCAATCTCTAATTTGACAACCACGTGGCCAAAGTGGTTAGAAAAACATTTTATATAGCCCACCTAATCATGAAGAGATTCACATCTAGATCAGGGGAGGTCATCGTGCCTCTTTACTCATCCCTCATCAGGCCCATAATTGAGTACAATGTCCCTTTCGGGATGTACCTTACCAGACACCTGCAGCAACTGGAAAGTAAGTACCTCATCAAGAGAATCATGGGGCTCAAACAGATGCCATATGCTGCCCGGTTAAAGAAACTCCAGCTCTACTCAGTAGCATACCGCCTGCTCAGAGGCAATCTGTGCCTGACGTATAAAGCCATGTCCAACCCGGAATTAATGGACATGCTGCACCTCAGAAAATCCAAATCCCATCGAGCTACGAGCTCAAGAGACTTGAACCTCAGCACTGAAATAAATAGGACATGCTGGAGGGACAGATTCATAACCCAGAGGCTCCCTTCACTCTGGAATAAAATCCCAGTCCAGGTTAGGCAGAGTCCCTCATTGACTCTCTTCAAGAGGAATCTTGATGAGTGGATGGGAGATCATAGGTTTACCCCGGGTATCACTTCTGTGCCACTGTTAGACAGTGGCACAGTATACTAACCTCGAAAAAGGGCATAGCAAAATTAATTTAAAATGGGTGGCGAAAACCAAACACACTCTGGCTAGGCTTATAAATGCCCTAGGGCAGATAGCCTAGTATGAACCTATGAACCTATTAGAGTGTAGTAGAGGTACACTAAATGTAAGAGAAGTCATAAGAGTTGGAGTTGTACAAGAGAAAAAGAAAATTAATATAAGGGGGGAGGAGGTTTATATAGGGTCCTAGCAGGGTCAGATCCAAGAGTCTGAAAGTGAGATTTTTTAATTGATTTATATGTGTGATGTTTCTTACACCAGAAGGGAGTTTGTTCCAGGCTGGAGATACAGAGTATTTGTATAAGAGTTTGCTTATGTTTTTCTTGGGCTTATATATATCTAGGAGAAGTTAATCAGAGCTTCAGAGTGAAGGATTTGGGCTGCAATAGTTTACTAGAGAGGAGAAGGAGGGGAAGGCAGTGGGTTTGTTATGTATGGACTGTGTTATTTGCAGCTATGAGAGAAAGAGTTGGTGAGGGAATTTTATCCGCTGTAGTTCCTTTAATGCAAGGCAGTGGCAAGAGTTGTATGGCTGGTTTGTGACAAATCTAGCAATTTTGTTGTAAGGTTGTTTGAACGTGCTGATTTATGTGGATTGTATGTTTGTAAGGAGTGGAGAGGCATAGAGTAGGCTGGGTAGGAGGAATGTGTGAGCCAGTGAGATTTTGGAGTCTAAAGTAAGGTATTTTCTGTTCCTATAAAGTAGTCCTAGTTTTTGGTGTGTTTTTGACACATTGTTGAATGTGAAGGTCGAATTTTAATTGATATTCAATTATGGTACAAAGGAGCTTTGTGTGGGATTCAACTGCAATGGTTGTGCTGTTTAGTGAAGAAATTGTAAAGGTGTTTTTGTGATGGGAGAGTGATTTTGAAAGGAAGAGAAGGAGTTTGGGTTTTTATTTTTTTTGGATGTAAGATGAGCTGGTTTTCAGTAAGCCATTGTTCGACAGAAAATAATGAGTTTTGGGTATGTGTGTATAATGATGTTGTCAGAGAAGGAGATAAGTGTGGAGTCATCTGCACATTGTATAAGAGAGGAGTTTCCACAGGATGTGTGTAGGTTATTGGCAAAATTTTGAATAATAGGACCCAAGAATAGAGCCCTGGGTGACTCTTGTTTGGATTGGTAGGAAGGGGGAACAGACGGAGTGCCATCTGATGGACTGTAGCCTGTTGGTAATATAACTGGAGAACCAGTCAAGAGCTGAAGATGAGAGGTTGAGTTCAGATAGTTTTGTTAGAAGCTTACAGTGGGATACCATATGAAAGGCTTTGAGAGGTCTAGGAACAGATAAGAGACTAGTTGTTTGTTATCTCTAGCTTAAGCTACAGTGTGAGTAAAAGATACAAGGGTAGTAGCAACATGGTTTGGCCGGAAGCTGTATTGCCCTCATAAGCAGGTGAATCTCATGCAAATGAGTTAGGTAGAGTGATCCAACAAGCAGATAGGCATCTGTTCAGGCCCCATGTCAGTGTCCATTGTGTACACAGAAAACGTCAGCATACAGGAGTGTAGACATACAAAAGGGGTGTATAACTGTACATAGAATGACAATAACCCCCTCAAAATGTATTATGACCTACACATATGAGCAAAATTATTATTCTGTATGTTGGAAAATGAAAGGAAATTAGTTAAATTAATTTTTTAATTATCTCAGCATGTTTGCACTGCACACCACAGTGTACAAACAAGCTTTATAGAAAAAAATTAATAAAACAAAGAAATTAATATGTGACAGAAATGTATTACAGGACCTTATTTGGCATCCCTAGAATGGTGAACTGGTGCTGTTGCTAATGTGGTAAGGTAATGAAGACAAGTTTCCAGGCTATGAGCATGGATATGTATGCAAATGGAGTGGAGTTACTGTATAGCAGAAAGGAGTAATCATGTCCACATATCCCCTTCATGTAGGCTTAGAACCATGTTGATGTTTACACAAGATGTAGCTGACATCAAGGGAGGTGTGTCCATTGATTTCTAAGCTCTTTTAAGCTTCGGCGTGCATGTTTGTGTGGAACGCCACCTTGCTGAGTGTGTTTGATAACCAGATATATATGTAATTAGAAGTTTTGACTTGTTTAAACTCTCCTGCATGCTGCAGTGCTATGCACAGTGAAATAGAGCCATTAAATGATGTTTATTATATTGTAGGCAGGTGGAATGCATTATAGTTAGCCAATCAGACATTCTGCACCTACAGCAGAGCTGTATAAAGTATGCATACACCCTACATTCTGATTTTCCCCAATACTCTGGACTACTGGATTACAGACTTGTGAATTTTAGCCGCGATAATGCTAGGGGCTGCTGCAGGTCTGCTACATCTGTATGTGGTAGATGCTGAAGTCAGTGCTGCTAGTGCTGCTGACAATAGGCCTATGCAGAGAAGGAGAAGAGTGTTCAGGCCCAGGGTAACCTTCCACAAGGTACATGAGCTGGAGATTGTAGAGTTCTACAGGGTGGACAGGGACATACTACAAGAACTCACTGAGCTCTGCCAACCTCAACTCAGTCCCAGAGCCAACAGAGGGGAGCCCATCTCAGTGGAAACAAAGGTATGTGTAGCCTTTAGGATACTAGCTACACATACTTTCCAAAGAGAAACTGGGGACACGATGGGGGTCATACAGGCATCTACATTCAGGGTACTCCACCAGTTCTTGGATGCCATGCTGCCACATGCCAGTAAGCACATTTCTTTTTCCCTCACCGCTGAGGTAAGGGCCAGCAATATGCAACACTTCTACCATGTAGTACACTACCTTGAAGTACTGGCTTCCATAAATTGCACTCATGTTCACATCAATGGACCACCTGGTGAGGACGGTAGAATCTAGGTGAACCGCAAGGGGTACCCACTCCATCAACTGCCAGGTTGTGTGCAATGCCCAGGGCATTATCATAAATGTGTGTCTTGGCAGCCCTGGTAGTTATCATGACTCACATATCTGGAACACATCACAGCTGTATCAGATGTTTGCTAGGGGGACATCCCACATGGCCATTTACTGGGGGATGCTGGCTATGTACTGGAACCATGGATGATAACACCCATCAGAAATGCACACACACATCCATGGAAGAATGCTAGAATGAGGCACACGCCCAAACTAGGAACATCAGAAAGTGTGTGTTTGGGCTGCTGAAGTCACGGTTCTGGTGCCTCAATGTATCTGGTGGAGCCCTGCAGTATTCTCCAGCCACATGTACACACATGTTCACAGTATGTGCCATGTTACATAATATGATCCTACGGAAACAGCTGCAGGAAGATCAGTGAAGGGAAGGGATACACAGCTCTCCACACCCACAGGGGGACTCCAAGGAGGAAAACCCTGAGGTTGTCTGTGTAGGCAGATGGAGCAATGCCCAGTATGCCCTGGTCTTGGCAAGAGACAATGCATAGCACATGCACTGACAAAGTAGGACCCTAGGGACTGACACCTTACTCTGACTCACATACATATTAGTAAAAATGATGTCAGCCAGCCCTCACAACCTGTACTTCACCATGTATTGGTGGTGGACTGCATGCATCAGACAGAGTCAGCCCCAAACTACAGGTCTACCAACTGCTGCATTCACAAGATAAGTCATACAGCTACTCACCACTTGTGAGGGGTACTAGATAATGGTAGCATATGTACGGACCTGCTGCATGTATGTTAGGGAATATAGTGGGCTACTGGGCTACTTGACAACATCTAAGAGACACTTGGGACAACAGGTACTCTGCCCAATAGTATGTGCCCCATAATATTCACTAGGCCACATGTCTGGATACCCCACTACATTATTCAAGGGAGATGCCAAACAGTAAGGTCACAGAACAGTTGCATGACTGTGTATGCCAGCAGAGCATGGGCTGGTCTTCCCCAACCCCCAACTCATCAGTGTACTGATATAACTGCTGTATCAGTGTATTTGCAATGATATATCAGCAGACCACCCAATTCCAGGGCTGTGACATAGATACAGAACCTGGCCACACGTTCTATGTCTCATGTAATGCAGGAGTGACAATGTATATATCTGTGGGTTCCCTTCAAAATCTCAAACTTTTAAAATCTTGAAATTCATATGGTCGAGACAAAATGATCGAGGTTTCAGAATTTTGAAATTCTGAATGGAGATCTGCATACGGAGATGAATGGGAGATTTCCCTTTTCCTTGCTGTAGTGCGATCTCGGAGTTGGTATATTTAAGCAGCAGGGGTGTGGAGGATGCAGGAGTGCTTGCCCCCCTGCATAAATGTTTTATCTGTTGTTTTTTCTTGCTGGATTCATTTCACAATTTTGAACTATTGAAACCTCGATCATATGGTCTTGACCATATGAATTTTGAAATTTCAGACGTTCAAGATTCTGAACTGAATCCATGTCTGTATGTTGTTGCTTATGTGATGAATGACACATCCCTGTGTGGCTCAGTAGGGAAATAAGCATGGTGATGGTGTTGATGGTTTGAATCTGGCAGTAGCCACATTTTTTGCATTTGAGGTAATCATTGGGTGGTATTCCCACAGACTGTCATAACTCCTCAATCTTTTACCGCAAGAAAGCTGGAAAAAGCCAGAGTGAATGGGGGGACAAAGGGCCAAACCTACAGACAGACATTATACATGATTTGAGCAGCCTAGAAGGTGGTTAGTATAACAGCAGGTTGCAAAAGGTCAAATTAGCTGCAGTATGTAAAGACCATCACTTAAATGTCTCAGTAGTTACAACAATTCAGTGACTGCATTTTACAGTATAGTACTGGAAAACCACAAATGCATGAGGAACAGAGCAGACGTATGAGGTGAAATACTGGAAATTCTGCAAATATATGTACAGAAAGAGGTATGCAGACTGCCACCCTGTGTGTAGTGTTATATCATGGACCCCAGTCACATCATACCTCTCAACCTCTTACAGCAAGACATTTGGCCAAAGCCATGAATAAAAGTGGGACAAAGGCCCACAAGTAGGGACAAGTTTTAAATATTGCTCTTACAAACATGGACTGTTAATGGAATAGCAGGTCTTGCATTAGCATGAATCTCCTGATGTGAATGCAGTCTGAAACTTAAATGTCTGTCATTATTTATCTGTAGTGAGAGTAGGGAACAGATGGAGGAGACCCTGGAGAGATGGAGATATGCTCTAGAGAGAAGAGGAATGAAGGTCAGCAGGACTAAGACAGAATATATATGTGTGAATGAGAGGGAGGATAGAGGAATGGTGAGGATGCAAGGAGTAGAGGTGGCGAAGGTGGATGAGTTTAAATACTTGGGGTCAGTAGTTCAGAGTAACGGTGAGTGTGGAAGAGAGGTGAAGAAGAGAGTACAGGCAGAATGGAGTGGGTGGAGAAGAGTGCCAGGAGTGATTTGTGACAGAAGTACCTGTAAGAGTGAAAGGGAAGGTCTACAAGAGGGTAGTGAGACCAGCTATGTTATATGGGTTGGAGACAGTGGCATTGACAAAAAGGCAGGAGTTTGAGCTGGATGTGGCAGAATTAAAGATGTTAAGATTTGCACTGGGTGTGACAAGAGTGGACAGGATTAGGAATAAGTACATTAGAGGGTCAGCCCAGGTTGGAAGGTTTGGAGACAAAGCCAGAGAGGCATGATTACGTTGGTTTGGACATGTGCTGAGGAGGGATGCTGAGTATATTGGGAAAAAGATGGTAAGGAGGAAGGTACCAGGTAACAGGAAAAGAGGAAGGCCTAAGATAAGGTTTATGGATGTGGTGAGAGAGGACATGTAGGTGGTTGGTGTGACAGAGCAAGATACAGAGAACAGGAAGAAATGGAAACAGGTGATTTGCTGTGGCGACCCCTAACAGGAACAGCCGAAGGAAGATGATGATGAATCTTCAATGATTTGCCACTAATTTGCCAGAAAACCACAATGTTATGTAAAGTGGACCAAAAATATGAGACAAAATTCTGGACAGCCTGTGAAGCTCTGTACAGTTGTGAGGTATGAATCACATATTAAAGTCAGCAAACAGTCGAGAATGCCTTGGATAATATCATGGAAGTGCAGTACTGTGGTAACAGGTGCAGCAGCCAATGGCCTGCAGCACACATAATCCCAGACTGGAGTACAGGTAGCTCTGACTTGGAGTCATCTTGTAAGTACCAACAGTCACACTGGGCATGATCCTACACTTAGCTAACTTGAGCCCAAGTCTGTTGCCTCTAACACCCAAAGACCTACTATGTGAAATATGTCTGTACATACAGACAGCTATGTATACATATCTGTCTGCCCCTATCCCCCTCACACATGATTAATGTATCTATCGATTAACAATCACATGTTCGTTCATCTTTTAGATGAACGAACTATGTGTGGAAACCACTCGGCAGAACCGGTAGGGCGATCACCACAATGTCGAAGCTGACAAGAGCAAATGGCCTCTGCTGTCAGCTCCAACATTGAAGTATAGACTGATATATTACTTATTGGTACTCCTTGTTTGCTGTAGCTTAGACTAGATCCAGGCCTGCTGAATCTAGCTTTATTTGTATGCTGCTTGTTTGTTTGCTTGTTATTTCCCTGAAACGCTAATTCCACCTAAAACGCAGCTTTTCGGTGCTTCTGTGGATCCCTAGTGATATCTGCATTGCTTACTGTACTTATTTCCTTGTTTCACTTGAAAGAAAGTTACTGTTTGTCGTTTTTGCATTTAAGTTACCTGAAACACATTGCATTTAAGTTACCTGGCACTTGCTCACTAAAGCAATTATATAAGTCAGCACTAAAATATTAAAAGCACTACACCCTCACAAACTCCCCTTGAGTACCTCGTTCCCCACTGGCCCTTTTTTTTCAGTTATAAAGGAATTCCCAATACTATTCTAGCATGTCCAAATGTCAGTTGTCAATCTCCTCTCTGGTCCAGCTGGTGAATCTGGGAATCTTGAGGCAATGTTACAACTGCCTCATGTACACAGACAACCCTCTCCTCCTCCCAACAAATTCCAATACATGTGAGAGATGCAACCATATAGCCATACTGAAGGCTAAGTTCTCTCAACTCAGTACTGGCGAAACCAGTCAGGAGGAGAAGGAAATCACACTCACTTCAACTCCAGTCTCACATAGACCTAGCACAACAGCAAACCAAACACATAAACACACAAAAACATACTCAGAGGCTCTAAATAAAAATCTGCCTAAGCAGCAGAGACCTACAAAGCAGACACCCAAGCAACCGCTACCCCAAAACAAAACACGTGCAACACATAGCTCACAAAGCCAGTGTGCCAAACAGTCACAACCCTTAAGGCTAAACAACATGCCTGATACACTTGTAATAGGTGACTCTATCGTCAGGCACACTGACGTCCCGCTCACCAGGCTGAACAAGGAGAAGGTCATGGTGAGCTGCCTGTCGAGCCCTAGGATCCGCCACATAACACAAGCACTCAGGTCACTCCAAGGCAAGTACAAATATGACTCAGTCATTGTCCATGCTGGTGTGAATGACCTGAGACGTACCTCCCTGGACTACATGAAAAGAGACAAAGAGGAGCTCTCTGAGCATGTAGCCCAGGCTGGTATGACCCTGACCTTGAGTAGCATCTTACCCTCACCAAGAATGATGCCACAATATGAAGACAAGATGATCAATTTCAATAATTGGCTTAAGTATTGGTGTCATTCAAAGGGGATCCAATGCCTGTCAGCCTGGGATGACATGCTCAACAAGCCACGATGCTTCAATAGGGACGGCTTGCACCTGTCACTCCTGGGCTTTCGGATATTGGCAAAGGCTCTTGCTACCCCCATAGTGCCTTTTTTAGGCAAGGCTCAAAAGACAAACCCACCTTTATAGGTATCACAAGGGATAAGAAACTAAGAGTAATGCTACTCAATGCCAGAAGTCTAAACCTCAAGATGCACACACTCAAAACTCTCCTTAGCATGGAGAACATCGATATCTGTGCAGTAACAGAAACCTGGTTCAAGGCTCCAGAGAGCACCCCAGCACTACCAGGTTATACCTCATACTATGCTTTTCGGCCCCAAAACTTGGACCGTACCACAAAAGGAGGGGGAGTATCAATATTCGTCAAAGATACCAACACCTCCAGGTTGGTGGCACAGCACAAAGCATCAGAGACTATCCATGTGCAACTAACAGTGGGTAAAACTGCCTTCCAGTTTATAGCCTGCTACAGACCACCCTCCCAAACCCAGGAACCCCACTCAGCCTTCCTGAGAACACTGGAAAATATGAAGGTCTCTCCAAACACCATTATATTGGGCGACTTCAACTACCCAAACATAGACTGGGAGCATTACTCTAGCTCCAACACCCTAGCCCAAAGGTTCCTAAAATTTATAAACTCAAATGCTATGGAACAACTTGTTACCGCTCCCACAAGAGGGGAAAACATACTGGACCTGATCATCACCAACATGGGGACTCTATGCTCCAGACCAGAAGTGTATCCCTCACTGGTAAGATCAGACCATAAACTAATCTCACTGGATATTCACATCCCGACTCCACCCCCTGCCCTGAAAACCACAGTGAAAAACTTCTCTAAAGCAAATTTCACACTCCTCAAAACTGAGGTGGAATCCTTCAAAGCCCCCGGTCCTGTGGAAAATATGGCCCAGACCGCAGAATCCTTTATAAACGCATTCTATGAACACCTTCAGGAATGCATGGATCATGCAATCCCAAATAAAACCAAGAGCCAATGCTCCATGACCCCAGCCATAAACAAACTATACAATAGAAGGAGGAAGCTACTACATGATAGAGCAAAATCCCAAAAAGGGAAGGCATCTCTGATCAGTATTAGCAAAAAACTACAGGCACTCATAAAATCGTCTAAGGCCAGCTTCGAGAGAAAAATTGCACAGGACACTAAGGATAATCACAAGGCTTTCTTTAGTTATGTTAGGAACCTGGGTGGGAATTCCCAGATATGCTCAGAATTAGTCCAAAATGACAAAAAATACACCGAACCCACAGACATTGCCAACATCCTAGCTGACAGGTTCAGCGCAAACTCCCCCCCACCACCAAAAGGGCAAATATTTATCCCAGCAGAGTGCTGCCCCACTGACATCTCAGATGCTCAGGCAAGAGCTGCCCTCTCCAAAGCAAAAAACACAGCATCAATGGGACCAGACGGTGTCCCGGGCTGCATCCTACATGAACTCCAAGAAGATCTAAACCCAAACATAAAACTACTGTTCAATCTTAGCCTTACTACAGGATATGTACCCAAAGAGTGGCATACAGCAACAGTGGTCCCTCTCCACAAAGGTGGTGCCTCAACGGATCCTGGAAACTATCGCTCCATAAGCCTGACTAGCTTAGTCTGCAAAGCTATGGAAAGGATCATCATGGACCTCATAAATAAAGATATTGGGGACCTACAGACACTGGATCCTACCCAGTTCAGCTTTGTTAAGGGCAGATCCTGCCTCTTAAACCTGGTTGATTTCTTTGAAACAGTCACCAAGGCCATTGACGAGGGGAAGGTGGTCCACACAGCCTACTTGGACCTCGCAAAAGCCTTCGATACAATACCCCACTCGGGCATTATAGATAAGCTCACCAGCTTAAATATAAACCCCTATGTCACTAGATGGGTTGCAAACTGGCTCAAGGACAGAACCCACATGGTTAGAATTGCTGGAGCCATGTCAGACTCCAAACCAGTTACAAGTGGCATCGCACAAGGCTCAGTCCTGGGACCTCTCTTGTTCGGTATATATTTCTTGGAGGTACAGGCCAACATGGAAGGACTGTGGCTGACTAAGTTCACAGATGACTGCAAACTGGGTGCCATAATCCACTCTCCAGCTGACACAAGCATCCTCCAAAAGGGCCTCATAGAAACAGACAACTGGTGCCAGAGCCATGGCCTCAAGCTAAACGCCAAAAAGTGTATAGTCATCCCCTTTGGCAAAAACAAAGTGCTCACAAATTACCACATAGGTAGTAATCCATTAAGTACAGAAGAAGTAATTAGGGACCTGGGGACCCAAGTTGATAGCAATCTCTAATTTGACAACCACGTGGCCAAAGTGGTTAGAAAAACATTTTATATAGCCCACCTAATCATGAAGAGATTCACATCTAGATCAGGGGAGGTCATCGTGCCTCTTTACTCATCCCTCATCAGGCCCATAATTGAGTACAATGTCCCTTTCGGGATGTACCTTACCAGACACCTGCAGCAACTGGAAAGTATGTACCTCATCAAGAGAATCATGGGGCTCAAACAGATGCCATATGCTGCCCGGTTAAAGAAACTCCAGCTCTACTCAGTAGCATACCGCCTGCTCAGAGGCGATCTGTGCCTGACGTATAAAGCCATGTCCAACCCGGAATTAATGGACATGCTGCACCTCAAAAAATCCAAATCCCATTGAGCTACGCGCTCGAGAGACTTGAACCTCAGCACTGAAATAAATAGGACATGCTGGAGGGACAGATTCATAACCCAGAGGCTCCCTTCACTCTGGAATAAAATCCCAGTCCAGGTTAGGCAGAGTCCCTCATTGACTCTCTTCAAGAGGAATCTTGATGAATGAATGGGAGATCATAGGTTTACCCCGGGCATCACTTCTGTGTCACTGTTAGACAGAGGCACAGTATACTAACCTCGAAAAAGGGCATAGCAAAATTAATTTAAAATGGGTGGCGAAAGACAAACACACTCTGGCTAGGCTTATAA